>NC_043995.1:2895000-2952500 GCF_902150065.1 Myripristis murdjan | reverse complement strand
GGTGCAAATAAAGGAGTCGGCATAATGGATAGCGGGTAGTGTGGCTGCAAGATACCATTTAGGGGTAGTGGAAGCTGCTAAATGCGCAATTCACGGGTAGCGGGTAGTGGCAACGGGTAGCACAGTGTGAAAGATAGAGCCCTTTGTGCCCTACATTCTGTGGCCTTAAATTCAATGCACATACAGCAATATGTGACTCTGTGTGTGTATACCTGTGTATATTTGACCTTACACCTGCTGTGGTGACCTGAAGGCATCATGAGGATACATGAGGGGCTTGAATACTTACTGATAATTACCCCCTTTGCTCTCACACGGTTAACCATCCTGAGTTTGGGATGTTCAGTTCTTTCATGATGGAGTGCTGCGGTTTAGCTTGCCTTTCGACAGGACAAAGACAAAAGGCTTCCCTGTGCTCAAGATAAATATATTAGCAGTGAGCAGGAGCATGCTATGGGGTGGTGATTATATTGGTCTATTCAATTATTTGAAAGAACTATTCCTCACCTTGATTTTCCCCTCAGTCACACACACACACACACACACACACACACATACACACTTACCCACACACTCGGACTGCACACACCGCCATGCCCCGCCCCGCCTCTTTCGATCTCTCTCTCCATGTGTCTGCTCTGTTGACTCTCCTCAGTGTTCTGTCTCATAAACTTGCCAAAAAAAACAAAAAAAAACCTTGCATCTTGGATTTTTTTCACCCAGGATTCTGTTTTCACGACAGCAGGTGAGCTGTGTGTGGGGGCGCCTTGTTCTTACTGATGTATTGCACCGACTGAAACCAACATGGCATCAACATTTCCTTTGTCCAACACTTTGTAGTAGTGACGCTGTGATCAGTGCGAAAAACAAAAACCAAAAACGACAAAAACAGGTAGAAAAAAGCCAATATGAAGAGGTCTAATCAGCACCATCAGTGTGTGAAACAACCATCTGATACTGAGGAGATTTCATTGGCTTTGTTTTTGTGTTTTTTTCACTTCTCTCCCCTTGTTTTCAGCTGTATTGCAGCTCTGTTTCAACCACTAATCCATTTTCTGGGTTTTTGTCCGGCTTCGTGGTCATAGTGAAAAAAACGTCCTCGGCAGCAGATTTAAACTACAAACACACACATCTGACACCTTCAAGAAACCCGAAGGGAAAACTGAATATAAACTGTGGTTCATCAAACTTACATTTTTCTTGTTGAACTTAGTGTAGCATAGGCTAATTATTTTAGCAATTATGCATAACTGATATTGCTTAAATCAACATTTTAAAAAAATCTCCCCTGTAGTAGGGGAGACTGGGGTAAGTTGAGCCAAAGGGTAAGTTGAGCCACCCCCTGTTGCTAGGAAACGGTAAAAAAACATTGATCATTTGACCAAATATTTAAGAGGAAGGCATCATTTCATGGAGTCTGTGAAGGTAAGAACCACATGGGTAAAGTGGACATTTATTTCCAAAAAAAAAAAAACATTTTTTACTCTTGAAAGTGAATTCAGTCTATCATCAGTTTCCTGAGAATTGTGTTAAGACCAAAACAGATCATTTTAAATTTGTTTTATACATCAGTTGTGGTATCTATGAGCTACAACATGAGGTCATAAACCTAGCATAAAAGTGCACCATTTTAGCTGTGGGGACTAAAAAAGTCAAAATGGTAGCTCTGGGGTAAGTTGAGCCATTTGGCCAGGGGTAAGTTGAGCCGCCCCAGGAACAGCTGGAGAAGAAGTGTAGAGGCAGAAATGTCGGAGAGTGGGCTCAACTGGGGAGAGCTTGAGCAAAAAGCCACGAACAGAGTGAAACGGAGGATATTTGTCAGTGGCCTATGCACCCAAGAGGAGCAAAGGGCTTAAGTCAAGTAAGTCAAGTTGAGCCGGAGCCCCATACACTTAATAAGTGTATTTTGGCTGTAGCCTAAATGTCTTAAATATTAAATAAATATTAAATATTGAATGAATGAATCAACTTACCCCGCTCCTATGCTCAACTTACCCCATACACGGGGTAAGTTGTGCCACGAGACCACTTTTTTTGGACATGCTATATTATGGAAACAGTTATGTTTACACTCATTCTGTTTGTTTGAAGAGATGCACAACATCCTGAAATATATGCAGATATATTAGTTAGTGACAAAACTATGATTGCCTTGATGTAGTGATCCTAAATATGAAAAACTGCTCATCTTCCCCCAGTCTCCCCTACTCCAGTGTACCCCTTGGGGTACACGTACCCGCATTTGAGAACCACTGCCATAAAGGAACTGAATTTTGATGGCCAGCCCTATTAATAAAAAGTTTATGACTGTGTTTGTCTGTCGGTTACATGGTGACTGTGACCATGAAGCAGGGTGGGAGTGATGTGACAGTGACGTTAGACAGTTATATACATTACTGGGGAATTCCTGAATGGAACTGATTAAGTTCATTTTGTCTTCTATTGCAATATACAAGTGTTTTCTTCTATTCAGACAAAATCAAGAGAATGAGCTGTTCATACCTGCTTGACAGTTTCGACTGTGGCTCCAGTCTTCCTCAGAAGCGTCATCCAACGTATTGCTGATGTGTCATTTAGCTGATAAATGACACGTCAGCAATACGTCGAAACTGTCAAGCCCTAAACCCTTGTAAATCCCTGAATGGGTTGAAGTAGGGGAGAGTGGGGTAATTTGTGCCAAGGGGCAAGTAGTGCCACCCCTGTTATCTAGAAAACTATAGAAGAAGTTGGTCATGTGACCACATATTTTTGAAGAGGCATCCATTTCACTCATCCTGCAAAGAAGGGAGACACATGGCTTGAGAGGTAAGCACATTTCAGTTCAAAAAACATTTTTTTGCCCTCCAAAGTAAAATTTCCATGATCAAGGTTTTTTGATTGCTGTGTTTGAACAATTATAGAAAACTTTGAAAACAGTTCACACAGGTTTTAGTACTTTAGTAAGCTACACCATGAGTCTATACAGTTAGCATGATGTTAGCTCAAAACAGCTGGGGGATGCATTTTTTTCAAAATGGTGGGCTTGGGGTAATTTGTGCCAAAGGGCCTGGGGTAAATTGTGCCAGTGGAACAACTTGTGATTATATACTATATATTACTTTATTGTATTTTACTGTTATTGTACATTGTCTTCTTACCTTTGGTCACTAAAACTATTCAGATTCAGATGAAGATGATTTGCAGGTGCTCATTTTGGACTTTTTATTTTGTTCTGGGTATGTGTTCATGTGGCGCTCGGCCTTGTTATAGAAAAGTGGCCTGTGATCTTGTTAAAATAATAAATAAATGTTAAATAAATAATTTTGTATTGAATTTGTTTTGCTTTTATATAGCATTATCATTTGTGAGATTAAAATGATCTGTTTTACTTCAATTATCAATGTATTCTCTCTAATGGCACAATTTACCCTGCACCAGGGGCAAGTTGTGCCACAAAACCACTTTTTTTTCGAAAGCTATATTTCTCAAACAGTTTATATAAGATCCAAAGTGATTGTTCCCAGGGATGCACAACATCCTAAACTATATGTGCATATTTTAGTTGGAGGCATTACTGTAATCCCCTCGCTTTAAAGGCACTTTAAGTAAAAATTGGCACTATTTACCCCACTCTCCCCTATACTTGGATGACTGGTAAGTGTGGGAAATACTGGACACAATGTCATGTTGTCCATATTTGACCAGTTATCAGTGGGAATAAGTGCCAAGTAAGAAATACAAAGTAAGAAAAGACGAGGCCCAGACATGCAAAGTACATCAACAATAGCAGCCGTTAAAGTGTTTCTGAGTGCATTCTCCCATTAAAGTTATAAGATGCAACTTTTCGCCTTGAGGCAGCCAAAGTGAAATGAAGTGAAGCAAGTCCTGCCCTCCTCCCCCTCAGTTGGGCAAGTTCACGCCCCTGCACCTGTCACTCATCTTGATGAGCTGTCTGAACTCTGTGGGATAATGCTGCACCAGCAGCCAGCTGCATAGAAAACCTAGCTATCTGGCTAAAAAGCTACCTGTACATAAGCCAGGCCTTGTCAAGTCTCAAATCTTTTGTCTCGCTCCGGTGGCACTATTAATGTTCACTGCAGTTTTCAATGTCTGGCTTCACATTTCTTACCTCTTTCCTCCATTTGCTAGCTTCAGCTTGATAGCCAAAACCAGTACATCACTGGCTGCAGCCATTTCCCTTGGTCTGATGTTTCACCATCAGACCGAGGGATTTAGATTACAAGTTGAAGAGCCAATTAAAGGTGTTTAAAAGACATTATTGCAGACCTTGTGGTCTGTCATGAAAATAGTGTCTTATTCAAAGCCACAGGTTAACAGGCTGATAGTGTAGGCCTATAAGATCTGCCCATCCATTTTCCATACATGCTCATTTCTGCAGATGGTCATGAGGGACTTGAGCCTATTTCAGCTTGCACCAGGCAGGACTGCAGCCTCGGCATGGAAACACCCTGGACACGTCACCAACCATCACAAGGCTAACACAGACAAAACACTCCCGCTTTCATGCACAGTTCACCTGACCTGTGTGTCCTTGGACTGTGGGACTGTGGGAGGGAACTGGAACAACTGGAGGAAACCCACACAAACACAAGCAGAACATGCAACAGAAAGGACCAGGACCAAGAATCAGTGCTACCCCCTGAGCCATCATACCACCCATGTGTTACACATCCTTTTAAATTATTAAAGTATAGTCATAAAAATAAGCTGAAACTCCTGCTTTCCCCCATTCCACCTCTTTTGTGTCCTCCTGCGCTGAGCAGTGTTTGAGATGATAATCAGACTACAGCACAGAAGGTGCAGCAGCTGGTGTCGCTGACCAGTAAACAGTCTCTATTGTGATAGGAATGACTCCTCAGGCTTGGAGGTTAGACTTCCAGCGACGGCTCCTGGTAATAAAATGAACCAGTAACATCATGTGTGCCTCTAGCACACAATGGCTAGTATGCTAACTGGCAGCTCTCAGTCACCCAGCCCATGATTGTCCCACCAGGTCTAAAGAATTCTATGGAAAGCCTCTCTGACCATGGTACCAACAAAACATTGGTAGTAACACCACGTTTTGTTTGGAAAAGTTTTAGTTCACCCTATTATCAAAATTCACTTTATCTATTTTCCTTTTTAATTTTAATTTCCTCATAATTTAGTTAAATTTTTTATTGATTGATTGTGATTTTAAGGTGATTTTATATAAATTTTTCTTTAGCTTTTTACTCATCAGTCAAGTGAATTTGTGCAGGTTTCAAAGGTTTAAATGCTTTCACAAGAATTTTGATGTCAGTACAGCATCATTGATCTCTTGTTTAAATAAATATTTTCTGATAATTATACATATCTTTGTAATGTTTTAAAATAATTTTGAGGTTTTTGAACAATATTCTGACCATTTTCTTGATTTTTTCCCCAATTTTTACTGATGTTCTGATTTTTCTCCCCTTGTTTTTGAGAGAAAACAAGCAAATTTGCTTCAGACAGATAAAGTACTGTACATGTGTGAGAGCTTTTGCATTGAGAGACAAACACATGTTTTTCTACTGTGTCACCTGGTTGGAAACAAATAGATGCCTTCACGCTGAGTCTATGTGGCTGCTGGTGTGACAGGTGATTACTGTGAAAGCTGCCTAACCAGATGATAAATAAAGGCATTAGAGGCATTGCCGTGGTGTGCATGATGGTGCAGGTGGATCTGGCACCATCTGAGATGAGCTTCATTGCTGGTCCTACTCCCCAAGGACAGAGCAAATATTATGTTGATGACAGAGAAGTGGGTGTGTATGTGTGTGAGGTGTCAGTTAAGGGGTGGAGGGGGGTTCTGCTTGTGCATGTGGAAGTGTGGGATGCATTATCATAGAATAATGAAAAAAAGAGGAGCACCTTGCATGTTCTAATCTGCACCCGTCAGCTGAAGGGCTGTTAGGGCCGTAGCCACTCCATTAGCGTGATAGAGCTGAGCAGCAGCAGCAGCAAGGCATCAGTCACTGAGGATGGTGAAGGAGACTGCAGGAGGAGCGCTGTGATGGCGTAGCAAGCCGAGGTGCCCCAGGAACTCCCAAGAGCAGGCCTTACCTTCTGCTTTCCCAGGAGAATGGCTGCAGAGAGCAGCACAGCAGATTGCAGGCACTTATCATACAGTGTGAAAAGACAAAACAAAACTCGCCCTACCTCGCCTCACAACTAAAGCGCATCAACTGAAGTTAGGAACAACACATCACTATCCTCCATCATCAAGCAGCTTGAGGTCATTTTCACACATAAAGTCTGTGTGCTTTGGTTCCATTAACCCTCTGATGCATGAATTATGAAAGCCTGAGTCCAGATTTTTTTTCTTATGTGTTTTACTCTTCTTAGGGCATGAACACTTTTGTGAGTCTCCATACTTCTTTAAGGATGCAGGACTGTTATTACCATGCCATTATACTAGAATTAGAGATCATTCTAACAGCTGATATGCAATTCCACCATAGAAACCATTGCATTTAGGAGAAAATGACTTTAAACAGCTGTCCACTGTAGTGACCGCTATGCGCCAAAGGGTTAACAAGAAGAAGAAGGCATTTAAATGATCTCTAATATTTGCAAAAGATGATTGTTTGTCACCGGAACTTGATTGTAATTCTTCAGATAGCTGACTGCATGTGGGCTAGCTTTGGTAGAGGATAGCTCCCAGGCATGATGGACAATTTACCAAGAAGACAGTGTATTTCAATGTTGCTCCATATCGGCCTTTTATTCATTTGGGTCCTAAGTTGCAAACTGTTAGCCACTAATGCCTAATGCCTAATCACTAATGCTACCAAGTTGCTTCTTCCAGTCACTTCTTCATCCATTATGCTGTATGTGCAGCAGAGCTGGCAAAAGGCCTTGGTATTCCTATGACGTTGCTATCACAGACAAACCTTGTCAAAACATGACCAAATCTTTGGTTGTTGGTTCTAATTGACGGCCCTTTGCGACCAGAGACAGGCTGAGTCAGACTTGTGACACAATTTGCGCCCACAATTGGACAAAGTGATTTCTACTATGACTCCCATCTACAAAGCAACCAATTGGAACAGAGCATGGGATGATGCAGAATACACACTTCATCATATCACTGTCATGTCATTATAAGGTGGAAATTTGTGGTTTAGGAGTGCTAGAGGTTAAAAAATCATATCATTTGTTTTATGTTATCTTATGATTGAGCTTAACCAGAGTTGGAGTGAGACCTCTCCTGTTCCCTCGCTCCAGCGGGAGGCATAATAGCACGATGTCACAGCAGAGGTTCTTCTGACAGTGGAGGTGTGCAGCCAGACCCTGCTGGGTCTGAGCACTGCTGCCGAGCCTTATATTTTACTGTGTCGCCAGGCAGATCAATCTGACAGCCTGACATGCTGCCAAAATGAAATTGTACACTGTGACATGTATTACAATCAAGACTTTAGGAGAGTCAGCTCAATGAAAGTCATGAAATTTCATGACATTTCCTGAAATGATCTTGTAAGATTGCTGTTGCCATCTTAAAGCAGCTGTGTCAAACCACATATGATTTCTCTAGTTGGGTTGGATCTAGGCAGGGTTGAATGATATGGACAAAATCAACTATTGCAATATTTTTGACCAAGTACTTGAATATCGATATCATGACTTTGCTGTAGCCATGGCTATTGGTTGCTTTCACAAAGTAATTACGGTCTAAAAAGTTCAGAAAATTGCATCTTTTTGCTGTGAGGCAGTCTTTAAAAGGAAAAGACGATATCTAGTCTAATATGACGACATCAGTAGCCTGAAATATTGACATATTGCCCAGCCCTAGATCTAGGTCAGTTCCAGTTCACCCCTGCCCAAATGAACCACTCCAATGGGGTTCATTTCTGCTGGACTACATAAGGCCGGTGTGACAGGGCCTAAAGCGCCCTCACAGATATATTAGTTTCTTTTGTGCTCTGGGGCGGTAAAATGCATCTTATATTTCAACAAGGTCATATGAAAAGAGTAAGAGGATTTCAGTGTGCTTCAACATCCATCGTGATTATGACTTCATATATACCTGCTGCTGTCTCTGCTGAAACACAAAGAGGGTTTTTTTGAACATCCACCCATCTCCAAGATGTTTTTCCTTTTGTATGCAATCACATGCACTGCATCTCAGGTGAGTGTGAAACAGCACCCCGCTGTCTGGAGTGATCATCATTACCAAATACACTAACGACTAATTCTGATCTTTTCAGCGCTGTCGAGTTATGGACACTGAGGCATTCACCTGGCTCTCTGCGGGAAAAAGACACGCAATGCTTTATTCTGTTAGTTCTGTAGAAATCATTTAGGTCAATACACATAGGAACCCAAATGTAGAGGTCCTCAGGTAATAACGATATGATATTTCTGATTTATTGAAGAAAATTCTCTTTTCACTGGGCCCCTCCGCTGGGAGGTCAGAGCACAAGGTTAGCTCCAGAGGTGCGGAGCCACAACTGGGAGGGATTCAACCTCACGGGCAGTTCAGCGGGGTAGACCTGCAGGTTTAGTCCAAAATTTTTTTAAAAAAATATATGCAAATGTACAATATAAAGTAATGAACTGGAATGAAATTCTGCAGCTTAAACTGAATTCATTAGCTAATATATTAATGAAGAGATGATACAATATAATAAGTCAGTACAATTCTCCCTCTCTCTCTCTCTCCCTCTCTCTCTCTCTCTCTCTCTCTGTCTCGCTCCCTCTCTCTCTCTCTCTGTCTGTCTTTCTCCTACACAGACTACAATAAAAACAAAGTGTCAGTGGGAGGAGGGAGCCATGTTTTTTTTTTTTTTTTTTTAAGCCAAAAAATAAGTCGGTTCCAGCATACTTCATTGGAGAGCAGCTATCTCCCTGTGCATACAGCAGGCTCTAAATGCCATTTGCTTCTCCTTATTTCCCTGCTGGGCCAATCTCCTCCACCTGACAAACCTTTTAATGCTCAGTTTTGCTCTAGTTCTCTCTCTCCATCATATCTCACCATTCAGGAAGATGCTTTATGGCAGAGTATCATATCGCTTGGCTGTGTTATGAGAAAGTAAAAAATAAACCTCCCTCTCCCTCTGCAGAGGAGACACTTTCCGCTGGTGTGGCTGCCTGCTAGGCCGCCTGCCTGTTGTAGCTCAGCTCCATCCTGCCAGCACTCTGTTAATCATCCAGTCTTATTAGAGAAGAAAAACCTGCTTGGCTTAATTGGGGATGGTTAAGAGAGAGAAAACAGAGAGAAATGTCCCATGGGGTCTTGCTTCTCCTCTCTTAATGACACAGGGCAGCATAGAAAGGCATTTCCAGACGCCTGGCACTGAGCCCACAGCCTCCCTGTTGCCCGGCCCCATCACTGGCCTGGAGCTGGGCCTTAGCACTATCGATTGATTTGTTAGCCGAGCATGTTTTAGCCTGTTGTGGACTGCTACTGGATTAGACCTCTACCACTCCATGTGGCCTGGCATGCTTATGATGTACAGACAGACTGAACAAGTCTAGGTGGGTGTGTAATGCTCCCACACGGCAGGGCAGCTTGTTGGATTATTTAAAGTATCAGTCTGCTCTCTATTAGTGATTGATAGGATGCAATCATGATTCCACCTATAGCCATCTGATGAAAGACAGATACAGACAGATACAAACAACATTGACAGAAAATCCAATGAGAAAAAAAGAAGAAGGAAAAAACCAACTCAGAGTACATCCAACATTATTTAAAAAAAAAATTAAATTATTAAAAAATTTATAATTATGAGAACTGATTTTCGGGTTAAGGCTAAGTCCCATTGTTTGCTGTTAATTTGACTCTGTGTAGCCGAGTATTAGTGCTCTACATCACCCCCTGGAGGTGAGGTGGCCTCACATGCTCTTGTAGGTGGAATATCTCCCTCTATAGATGTCTCTGAATTTGCTTTACAGTACAAAGGGAGATTGCTGTACGACATAAAGCAGGAAGAGGGTGCTGTTCCTCCTGCACCAATAGACCTAAAGCAGTCAAGAGTTTCACTAATGATTAAAATTTAGAGAACTAATTTCATGGAAAAGTCCCCTTGACTGCTGTTCTTTTGACTCTATTTAGCTGAGTTTTAGTGCTCTACATTGCCCCCTGGAGGTGGCCTCACATATTCTTGTAGGTGGAATATCTCCGTTTGTAGCGTTTCTGCTAATAAATATAATTTAGAGAACTGATTTTAACACTGATTTTATGGAAAAGTCCCATTGACCGCTGTGCATTTGACTATGTTTGGACCAGTTTTAATGTTCTAAAAAATGTGTCTCTGAAAATAGAATAAATCTGCTTCTGTTTGTGCTTTCTTTGCTTTATGATGATCACCAACTGACATTCAATATGCATATTTTTTTTGCACTAGACTCCATCAGATGGTACAAATTTCTTCTGATGGGATGATGGGAATGGATCAAATGCGGCTGATAACTACAAGAGACCTAATTTAAGATGTTACACCGTAACATGGTGACACGTTTTATGGCAGATTTAGAGTGGAAGGGAGGACTGAGGGAGACATCTCTCTCCAGTAGTGGGATGTGAAATGTGGTGGGGATGGAGTGGGCGGATTGGTGTTGATGGAGTTTCCACTTTACGCCTCACTGCTCATCCTTCCATCATACTAAAAAGCCAGCCACACATGAGAAATAGGCATTTAATAAACACTGCCTCCACCAGAACATATCAAATTAGTGTATCATCAAGGAGGTTTAGCTGTGCCAGTGGGTATTATTGCATTTGGCCTCCACTATGGGCTCCTCTGACTAGTCCTCTTTCCCAAACACCTCAGGTTACTGTAGTGAGGCGCTCATTATCCGCCTCTTATCAAATTCCCATCTGCATCTCTGGAGGGCTGCCTTCACAGAGGCTCAGACTGAATCAGCGTGGTTTGCTAGTGGAGGCCAGCTTTGTTGTGATGGAGTTGAGATAAGCTGTCAGGTGGAGTCAGTGGATGTGTAGACTAACGCGCTGCAGAAATCCAGGCCGCTCGCAGTCTTAAGACCATTCGTCTGATGTCTCGGACTTGTCTCCTGCCTCTTTTGACTTCAACTTGTTTTGGTTTCACCCACTGCTGAGCAGTGACTCAACTTTTTCCTGCCAAACCAATTTTTTAATTCATTAAAAAAAGGACCATACCGTTGCTTTCGCTACCTTTGGTGTTTTTTTTTTTTTTTTCCTTTCCTGCAACGAGGATTTAGGTCATAGGGTGTCATTTTTTTTTTTTTTTTTTCTATCGAATAGGGATGGCAGTTTCAAGTAATTTAGTAGTTGAGTGCTCTATCATATAAAAAATGAGCACTCATTATAAAATTAGCAAATTGACAAAGAACTGATATATGTGTAAAATTTAGATTTTGCTGTATACTCGGGACCAATAAAAGCTGTGCTTGTTTTTCTTTCTTTTGCATGGCGAGTAAAAATAAAAGTTTGCTGTCAAAGTATTTAACGATGGCAGCTATCACCGCTCCACCGGCATGGACGTAGCAGGCACCTGCTGCCATATGGCATTCCACTAGGTGGCCTCAGGGGACCTCAGGAAGGCTGCAGCGCCCCCTATGGATTCAGCTGGAACTATGATATTCAAGTGGGGGATTTTTTACTAGTCAAGTGGTTACTCATTCCCACCCCTGCTGACAGCTGTGGGCCTGTAAAGCCCTTTGAGACTGTAACTGTGATTAATGGATCTAAATAATATGAACTTGGACTGAGCCCATTTTCTAAAATTTACCCACATTTTCCATTGCAGTAAATCATTTACTGAGTACTAAAGATTTCACTGCATGTAGTCAAAATCCTTCCATTTGGAATTTGGCTGAAACACCGACCTTATAATGTTCTGATTTTGTGGATAATAAAGTCATCGCCATTCATAAACCACAGATCTGATAACTGGCTGTGTAAAGCAAACAATTCCCCAGGGACTATTTTTTGTGGCGGAGGGATTGTTTTACTCAGCCCAGTTACAACTCATCAAAACACAACAATGCTGCTGTTTTTAAGGAAAACTAATGTGGATGACTTTATGATGTCTGGTTTATTATGCTGGCTGCACATCTCTCTTTATCTTTAAGAAGCTTCTTAAAAATTATTATATATTGCTTCTTCCCTTTTTTTTTTTTTAACCTTGGTTTCCCATGGTGGCTATGTTGTGTCATGTAGTAGAGGGACTGTGCGTAAACTATACCTTCCAGAAAATAATGGTCAACCAAAAAAAAAAAAAAAAGACCCTAAAAACCAAAAATCAATTCACTTGGCTTGCTTGAAATAGACTGAAATAATAAAAGTGAGGCATGCAAAATGGACAGTGAAAACACGCACACCCGATTTTATATTATAGCAGGATAATATGCATTTGGACCTTATTCACATGAAATAAAACATTGCGCCTTGTGCTGGTCTCTTTATGTATAGTTTATCTACAGTCTCAGGTCGAAACAGCTGTGGCTTGTTTTATTTATCACTTGTTTTCCCCGCTTACATAATGAAATGAATGGCAGCATCAGCCATAAGGAACAGGACCTAGGTGGATTGCGGTGCTGGATGCCTGGGTTGGCTGTGACCCAACGCAGGCTCAATTGATTGTCAGGGAGCGTTCACTCAGTGGCTGACACCCAAAGGCAGTGCCTGACATCCACTGACTGCAGTGGAGCTGGGCCATTAGGAGCAAATAAATAAATAAGTAAAATAGCATTAAATAATACAAAAAATAAATCTTCACTCAAAGTGGAGAAGTATTTATCATACGCTATCCTCCTACCTACAGTGAAGTGGAGGCACAACTCCTAAGAGCTGCTCTCGAGTGTTTTTTTTTTTTTTTCTTACAACAATTGAAGCTACTGCCAATGAAAGACTGACATGATGTGATCAGTTAAAAAAAAAAAAATAGGCAGTCAACTACAGAGATGGAGTGTGTTTCTGCCACACAGATAGCTTAGCTCATTCTTAAATTGTCATTCCTACAGTTTCTCAATGGCAGTATACTCTGCCCCATAACAAAAATAAATCAGCACCAACCTCTGTATAGTGAACACATGAAACTATAAATAAAAAACAGACAGCATATTAATTTTGTGGATTAGCCTTCCAATATCTATAGCGGGTTGTAAATGACACACGTGAAATTAGTAATGACACATAGTGCATAGGCTATATAAATAGTAATTTATTGTCTATGGCATTGGGGAGAATGGAGAAGGAAAAAAAACAACAAACTGGAGCATGGAAGAGAGCGTAATGATGGGGAAGGAGGTTGAGGGACGAAAAAGAAATGTCGGGAAAGGCAAATTTAGTAGTGTTAGTCCTATTTAGATCGTGTGGATCTGTAAGAGCATTAACGGTTTGTGTGATACCTTACAAATGCATTTTCTCATGGCCAAGACGAGCAGTAGCAAAAGATCCTTGAGGCATTTCTCTGCAGTGTGGCCTCCATCTTGAACACACGCAGTAACAAACAATATGCTTCCCCTATTTAAATGGCAGCTTTTCACTGATTGTGCATCGCCCTGAAATTCAAAAACGCTCTTCATTTCTTGGAAGGCTTGCTTCTGTCTCTGTACAGCAGCCATCTTGGTCCCATACAGGGCTGGGACGATCTGCTCATCTCCTGATTCAATGGCGTCACAATACTGGGGTTCCAATTTGATATGTATTGTGATTCTTAAGTATTGCCATTCTACAAATATTGCAATTTGATATTATGATTTATTGCAATTTTTTAATTGAATTCTCCTCTAGTTGTGGATGTGATGTTTCATGAGGCTGTGATTATCCCAGAGGTCACTATAGGTCATTTTATACAATAACATCAAGTTTTAAAAAATGCTCTCACTACTATGAAATGGCTACTATGGGGGCTAACATCATCACACATGAATCCACAAGAGTCTCAGCTTTCCAGTCAAAACCAACTGATGCAGCTCCAAGACTGTTTAGGCCCCAGTCTGCACACATACATTCAGATATCTGGAGGTCAGAGGTCAAGGGACCCTGCTGAAAATTCCATTTTTTCCTCACCAAAATTTTGCTGAACTTTGGAGAGTTATTTAGTCCTCTGGCTGAAAACCTAGCATGCCAGGCTTGGTACCAGCGGATTCCTTCAGTCCTACGGTTCTTTGTATAGTACCAATATCTTTAAATTGATTCAGTAATTAAAAAAAAAAAGTGATTAATATATATCTATATATATATATATCTATATATATCTATATATAGATATATATATATATCTATATATATAGATATATATAGATATATACATACATATATAAATATATATATATATATATATACAGTACAGGCCAAAAGTTTGGACACACCTTCTCATTCAATGTGTTTTCTTTATTTTCATGACTATTTACATTGTAGATTCTCACTGAAGGAATCAAAACTATGAATGAACACATGTGGAGTTATGTACTTAACAAAAAAAGGTGAAATAACTGAAAATATGTTTTATATTCTAGTTTCTTCAAAACAGCCACCCTTTGCTCTGATTACTGCTTTGCACACTCTTGGCATTCTCTCGATGAGCTTCAAGAGGTAGTCACCTGAAATGGTTTTCACTTCACAGGTGTGCCTTATCAGGGTTAATTAGTGGAATTTCTTGCTTTATCAATGGGGTTGGGACCGTCAGTTGTGTTGTATCAGGTTTATTTTGAATGAATTCTGCATTCCTTTATTTAACTATGAATTATGAATATGAATTAATGAAACCCTGAAATTGTTTTTATTATTATAAACTATTTATTTTAGATTTTTTTATCCTCTATGTTTTATTCTAGTGTATAAAAATTTGTACAGGGCTACAGATAAATATGGGCCTTGCTTTTGAGGTGGTCTTGACTACACTCCTGAATGTTGAAACAAAGTGATTTTCAATACATTAAATATGTTTAATACTAGGAGTTTAATACTGAGAGTGTCTTGATAGTTCCCAACCAGTGTAATAGAGACTGTAAAAATTCTTTGTGTTTGTGTGTGTGTGTGTGTGTGTGTGTGTGTGTGTGTGTTTGGTGATGGCAGTGGTAGTGGGGGAATTGATCTGTGTTTGTGGCCGGGCAGGGCTGACACCGCTTCTGGGGCCGAAGATAGAGCTATAATTTCCTTTGGAGCAATGATAACAGTGGATACCTGCCAAAGTATGGGAGCAGAAGGCTGATATAGTAAAATTGCTAGAATATTAAAAGCGTCTTCCTTTGGAGGGAGATATAAGGGGAAAATAAGCTCAAAGCCGGTACATGAGGTTTTTCTGCTTTGATTTTGGCCCACATTGTCCTCGTGTTCCTAACATGTGGAATGCTGTTTAAGAAAGTAGAAAATAACTTTAGTCGCGTATGTGCTTTGACTAATAATCATACGTGCTGCCAACTAGACAGAGGACCAGCCCCGTATATTTCTAACAGTAAAGTAGTAGTAGTGGTAGTAATTCCAAGTCCAATGTGAGTTTAAACAAAGTCAAGATTGAGGCCATTGTCAATTTAATCCTCACTGCTATTAAAAACAGGACATTTTCCAATTTCAAAACTAATACTTAAGGAGTTAAAGGATCAGCACAGTAGAGCTATCTGCAGTCGAGCCTTTTTAAAATGGAGGTGTGCCACATTTAAAATGACATCCACATTGACTAACCAATGCATGGACACTTAAGGACCGTTACACTACACGCAAATTGTCTGTAATTCTGAGGAGAAAATACACAGAGATGAACCACATAACCAAAAAGTATCTGTGAAAATATTCTGATAGGTGGGAATGAGTTGAATCAACATCCAGTGGTGTCCAAGTCCAAGACAACAAGATTTTTCCTTTTATCATTTGATTATCATTATCTCTGTTTCTTTGACCGTGTTTGAACTTGGTTTTAACTTTGTGTTTCCAGTGATCAGATCAGATCATATGTGGATAGCACTGAATACAAAGACAGGCTGTGATCAGATCATTCAAACCACTTGCTGAGATGAGCACATAGTCTCTGTGGTGTGGACACTAATGCGTCCTGATGCGTCCCTGACAAGCATGTGGTGACCGAAGTGATGTAGGCCATAACAGAATCCAAACAGCAGTGGTCAGCTGAGACACTTGGGAGATGCATGATAAAGACAGGTGTGAACGGCCATGTGTCTCAGCTGTCCACTTGTGTTGGGATTAAAGTGCGGATTGGGCTGCACATTTTTGTCTGAACCCGACCTGACATGGGAGCATAGTAACCAAGCATGACCCAAACCCAACAGGCTTTGTTTTTTTGTGTCCGAACCCGACCCAAGCCCAAGATTTTTTCTTGTCCTCCACCGCTATGTTACATTTACTGCTTGAAATATACATGTTACCTTCAGCGTCGTCACGTAAACTCCAGCACTGTACAGGAAGTTGCCCAGAACAGACTGTAGGTCCATTATTTGTCCCTAAAATAATACTGACATGACCAAACCCTACCAGAACCTGAATATAATTTCTAAATTTTCATCCAAACACAGTCCACCCCATTGGGTCCGAACTGGTTCAAGTCAAGTATCCACACCCTGGTTTGGACCCCCTGCCCTACCTTTCCCTGAGTCAACAAAATAAAAAGTGTGGCCACCCGACCCATTGGGTATCCACTCTCTAGTTGGGATCACCTCAAGTGCATGTTAAAACCAAGTCTAAACATGGTGTTTGCTGTTTATCTATTTATTTATTTATTTATTTTTCCTATATTGCAACATGGTTAACCATAAGAGTATTAAAGGCATAGAAGATTGATCAATTCAGTTCAATTCAATTCAATTCAATTCAATTCAATTCAGTTCAGTTCAGTTCAATTCAGTTCAACTAAATTCAGTTTTTTTGCATAGCATCAAATCATAACAGTAGTCACCTCAAGAAACAGAAAACCAGCAGGTATTGACTAATCCCGTGAGCCAAAATTTTCCCCTGAGCAAGCACAGGGTGACAGTGTTGAGGATAAAAACCTTGAGCAGAAACGGCTTTGGGTGGGCAGCCATCTGCCTCAATCAGAAGGGATCCTACACTCTCAGAAACTAAAGGACATAATTGTACCTTTAGGGGTAGAGCGGCTTGTCAGCGGGTCAGTACCCTCTAAGGTGCAGCTTTTGTACCACTGACTTTGGCTACTTCTTTGTCCCCTTGTAGTTTGTATTTTATAGAGAGCAGTCTTATTCCCACATTAGAACTACAATATCGACTGGATAATTGTATTTCCTATTTTTCATAAATTTACAAAACTGACTTCATTTCAAGGTCACCAACTGTAGCCTACAAGTTACAGTCTACCTTAAATTAATAATTCAGCTATTTTTTTTCATTGATTTAGGTATTTATTTATATATTTATTTAGTCATTTATTAATTTATGTATTCATTCATTGTATTTGGCCTAATAACCACTGTCTTCTGATATTGTACATTAACATTTAGAGGAAACGGTACATATATGGACCTTTTACTGCTTGGGAACATATTCCCATATACCTTTCTGGCTCTGAAAAAGATACACAATTACCTTGAGGTCCAACAAATGTACTCAAGGAGGTACATTTGTTAGACATTTGTGCACATTTGTGTAGATTGTACCTTGGGGGACAGAAATGGAGTTGCACTATTCCCCTGTTCCTGATCCAACCTTGCAGAGTCAACACAAGTGCTTCCTTGACCAAAAAAAAAGAAAAAAGAAAAAAAAAAAAACAGAAAAAGGTAGAAGTAGTTAAATCTCAGAGAGTATAGAGATTTGATCCTATACACAAGTTTTATTGTCTTTTTTTCCTCTTGCACTTGCATTTGGTTGTACGAAATGTACCATATAAATACAACTTGATAAAGTCAAAGACATCGTAAAAGTATTCTGGAGATTAAACCCTTCAGCCCTGCAGTAACCACAGAGTGTTCAGAGTGGAGTGCATCATGTCTGCTTGAATTAAACCAATATGTCTTTGTATTTTCCCTTCCCTTTGGCCACTCAGTTCTGCAGATGATGCTTTGGATTTGACACGGATTTGATACAACACTTCGGAAGATTTAAAAGCTCAGCCAGAAACAGTCTAATGACTGCTCGAGCCTGGCACCTGACTTGTGACCCATAAATACAAATGGCATATAATTGCATGAAAATAATTTTCCAAGAGTGAGCTAAACAAATTGGACTGTTTTCCACCTTCAAGGTCGCGCTCACCTCTGAGGGGCTGAGTGGCGATGCGGCAGCAGATCTGCCATTAGAGCGTTACGTCCACTTTATTCTCCCTTGTTCCCTCAAACGGCAGTAAACTCCATCTTCCAGGCAAATGCAAATGCTTGGCAGAAAGGTGGATGCATCAGCTTAATGACTGTGTTTATTGGACAGTTACTGAATATCAAGCTGATGGTGAAGATACAGCTGCCTCTAATTGTGGGGCCGGGAGGCCGGCTGCTTGCTGGATGTGGATTAACTTCAATAGAACGCAATCAACTCCCTTTCCCCTTGTCCTTTCTCTCCACCCCTTTATTCTCCCCAGCTTTCTTCCTTTCCCAACCCACCCTGTTTCCGCCATCGTTTTGCCTTGATGTCACTTTTTTTGACACCTTCCCTCCCTCCCTCTCTCCTCCCCTGTATTGCCCTTTCTTCCTCTCACTTTGAATGTCATTTGTATTTTCTATGCTATTGTATTATTGCAGCTCATTTTGTGGTGTAGATATGTATCGGGGGAGAAAGACAATTATACAGTGAGTTCCTTGAGGAGCTGGTATAATACTAAATCTATACTTGTGTGTGTTTGTGTGAGAGTGTGGATCAGGCCACATATTTTTGTCCAAACCCGACCTGAGACAGGAGCATAGTAACTGAGCCCAATCCGAGCCAGACAGCCATTGTTTTTTTTTTTTGTGTTCAAACCCAATCCGAGCGCAAGATTTTGCTTGCCCTCTGTTGCGAGGTTATATCTACCGCCAGAGATAGAAAACATGTTGCCTTAAGCGTCATCACGTAAACTCCAGCACATACACCGAAAGTTTCCCAGAGCAGACAGTAGATCCATCATTTTTATTTATTCTACACTGCAGTTTCACTATAATGCCACCGTGACCGAACCCGACCTAAAGCTGAACATGATTTCTAAATGTTTGTCTGAATCCAGCCTGATCAGAATTTCCCAGTTTGGGATCAATAAAGTATCTATCTATCTATGTATCTATGTATCTATCTATCTATCTATCTATCAGTCAGGTCCCGACGGGCTCGGGTCGGGTATCCACACTCTAATGTGTGTGTGTGTGTGTGTGTGAGAGAGAGAGAGAGAGTGTGTGTGTGTGTGTGTGTGTGTGTGTGTGTGTGTTTATGTGTTAGCAGCATGCTACAGCAGCTACAACTGGGCAACAGTTTAAAGGTAGCACCAGAATGGACAGACATGCGTGGGATCGCTGCAAGTGTACTTTTCTGTCTTGCCGGCAAGTTAACCTTATTACTATACAGGATTTATGTGTTAGGAATATGGCTGAGAGAAGCCCATGTTTGGCTATTGCTGACTCACTGCCAAGGCTCAGGCAGATTGCTTGCCAAAGCTTAGCTACCTTCAATCCATCAGATTTTTCTTTTACCTGTGAGTAAATATTTGTTAGTGCAGCATGTATCAAACAACTAAGGATACCTTGCTCCTTGAAGTTCTTCTATTGCAAATATTTACGAACCTTAAAAGGTTCTCCCTTTTCATCTGCTAATCTTCCTGTAATCAAAGACATTTATCATGGGCAAAAATCCCCTCCTAATTGCTTTGGTTACAATTGATTCCTTGAAAATAAAATGATCCATCGCATTTTAAGCTCTCTGAATTGCAGACAGGGTTATCATTCTATAAGATGGATCGCAGGCAAGGAGCTTCTACATTGAATAGCAAATGAGTCAAAGCTATTGTTTTGGCCCCAAATTAAAGTTATTATTAAGAGCAAGATGAGCCTCTCCATCACACCTCTGACAAGCTCCTACACCACACCTAATGAGTGATCTGAGGCATTATTTACAATGGAACAGGAGCAGATCAGACCGGCCCTATCCAAATCAAAGCACAGCAGCGTGTCAAACACAGGGGGAACAAACCCAATTTCTCCCCATGTTTCTCATCTAATAGGATCTCCTAATCCAGAGCTGATTTCCTCAGCTCACCAGAAACACATCACAACCAAACAAATGATGTGTTGTGGTGCTTCTGCTGCCTAACCAACACTTCCTCCTCTGCTGAGAAGCTGTGTTCAGCCCCTGTAGAGCCTCGGTCGGCGAATAGGTTGAGAGTGTGAGGCCTCGGGGGGGAAAGGGGAGAGATTTTCAGATTTGCAGGTGGAGACGATGCTGTGGAGAGAAAACAAGGCTGGATTACCTCATGTAGGAGTGAGCACCAGGGAAAAGGGGAAAAGGCCACATCCTCGAGCTGTGCTGCTCCTTCCGTATGAATAATACATCCAGAATTCATAATGTATGATCAAAGTTATGAGAGTTATCCTGCCTGTCACTGCTCCTTACTTTTATTTATCTGGTGGGTGAGGATGCCTCTGCCTTAGTGTTTTACCGACTGAGGCATTCTACTATTCTAGCTCTTTCTTGACATCTGGACGCCCAAGGTCAAAAAATAACTTGGCAAGAAACGCTGACATTAAAGGTGCATCAGGCAAGATTTTTATTTTTTAAAAGCCAATCCATCATTCCATCCAAAATCACAAAGTGAGCTGGCCTTATATCCCTGGGACGGCGTGGAATTGCTCTGTCTGCTAAAATGAGATGCGGATGTTGGGCAGGGCTCTTTTTAACATGATTTCATTTTAGTCCCAGTCTTAAAATGCATTTCAGTTTTACACCCTGTCCTCACTGAAAGCAAAAAAAAAATCTGTCATCACCATTATCAGCCTGACGACACACCTGATGCCTGCCTTCAGATGCCTTTCACAGTCACAAACATTTAACACTGATATAAAATCACCCTCAATGGGGTCGACAGCTTTTTGAAAGTCAACTTGGGGGTCCAGAACATGTAAAAGTTCGGAAATCCCTGGTCGATCATGACTGGCCATGTCAACACCAGCTTTCTATGCAGCAGTTGGAGTGTGGACATCTGACCCAAGCCCATCGGGACTCATCGAGACCTGACAGGTTGGGCCAAGTTTGGACAAAAATTTTGGAATTATGTTGGGGTTTGGGTCAGCTATTTCAGGTGGTAAATGTAACCTAGTGATGGACAACAAGCAAAATCTGAATCTTCAGGTCAGGTTTGGACACAAAAAAAGAATGCCTGTCTGGTTTGGGTCATGCTGGGTTACCATGCTCCTGTGTCAGGTCCGGTTCTGACAAAAATATGTGGCCCGATCCGTACTCTAGCAGCAACAAGCAAATATATTCTACAACCAGAAACACTACACTGCTACAGAGTGCACCGCTTGCAGAGGGCTCTCATGACAGGGCCACCGCCAACCCAACAAAATCAACTACCAGAAATTCAACAAGTAACAAAAATAAGACAAATAAAAATGGCTGCTTATCACAGTAAAATGTGTAAAACAGGCAAACCTAAGCCAGAATAATCATTTAATAATGTTTTTGTTGCAAGCCTTGCTTTGCCTTCCAACTTCAACCCAAAACAATACACAACTAAGAACCTGTAACCATGTTCTAAAAATGCTATAAAAATGAAGTTTATTGTTAGCATTTAATCTCATGAGTGTCCTTGTTTCTTCCCAGTTTTTGGCTGAATGCAACACACAGCAGTTGTAGTGAAGTCCTGCTAGGAGGGAATCTGGGTTTTTTGTCATGGAAAGCAACGTTTTAGTGAAATCCAAAACCATTCAGCAAAGAGCGAGCACTCCAGCCAGGGAAAGCTGGACTTGCCAATGTTAGATCCTTAGCTCTCTCATCTCTGAAGAAGTAGAACATTATAAGGTGGGGGGGGTGGGGGTGGAGGTTCAACTAGAAATTCAAATTTCTGAATCGGGGGATTTTGATTACATGTTGTGAAATCTTTAGTACCCCCACATTATTTGCAAAATGGTTTGCAATGTAAAATTGTAGTAAAGGAAATTGTAGTAAATGGCCCACACATTCAAAATCACTGGTGTGGCCCTTTAACCCTCTCTGGCACATGTCTTTCAGACAACAGAAAGCCATTTTCTGGCCTCACAGCCCCAAATAATATTTATTTATTTATTTTATTATTATTTTTTTTTTAAATGATGGACCCACTGTCTGCTCTGGGCAACTCCTGTATAGTGCCGGAGTTTACGTGATGACGCTGAAGGCAACACGCAGGATATTTCAGGCGGTAAATGTAACCTAGTGATGGAGGACAAGCAAAATCTGGGGCTCAGGTTGGGATCAGACATTAAAAAAAAAAAAAAAAAAAGACTGCTTGTCGGGCTCAGGACAGGCTCAGTTACTGTGCTCCTGTCTGGGGTCGGGTTTGGACACAAATATGCGGCCCAATTCGGACTCCAAGATTAGAAAACATATATATGACAGAATATTTTTTTTCCATGAGAAACCTAAATGTGTAGAGTGTAGGTGTCATTCGTAGGACGTATTTACCATGCTATTCAAGTCAAAATGGTTGCTGTGAGAAAGTTCTGTCCTAATGAGGTGTTCGTGTTTGTGCGAGTTTCTCCTTGTTCTCACCGAGGGTCTGAAAGGTCGAGGGTTGTTTTCATCCATTGTTTTCCTAATGTTGGCGTGGTTAAGCCCTTTGAGACTGCAGCTGTGATTAAATGCTGTACAAATAAAGTTCTCTTGATTTGACGCGTGTTTCAAACAGTTGCGAAACCCCGGTTTTATTAAAAGTTCTTAGCCTAAGTTTAATTACAGTGGCCTCATGAGAGACTTGAATTTAACTTTCTCTTCTTTTCATCTAGGTTATATTTTCTACTGCACTGTGCAACATTGCATACTATCCCTCACCTTTATTGATTTCAGTCGAACAAAGATGGAGTATTTACTTTTTTGTGTGTGTTGTGTTGTTTTGTGAGCCGTATCCCGGGGTAGGATTACAGATGAGGCGTCTTGATGGCTTTGGCTTGTTTTCATTCAGCCCACAGCCGGCAGCAGAATGAGCTTGTTGCTGCAGTAACAGATTATGAAGAAGTGATTTACACATGGATTTCCCATTTTTAGTAGTTTATTGGTAACTGTGCTGTTGGCTAATACAGTAAACAAGGCAAGGCTGCTGCTGTTTGTTATCCCTATGGCAGAGCACCTGCCACCCACTTGGAGATACAGTGTTCCTCCCTACATGGTCTATAACCCATGGAGCTGAATGAGGTTACGTCTACGAGGTATATGAATTTGTTTTTATTTGTATTTTCATTTATTTTTTGATTCATTCGCCTGTGAGAGCCTCTGTGATATAGCTGAAAAGCAGTCCATTTCATGAAACATCTTGAAATCCAATGCATGCATGTGGTTGTTATTTCAGAGTTATCCTGCCACACATAAAGGCACAGCACAAAGTGATTTGCTGTATTTCCTGTGATGTGTTTTTCATATCTACTACATTGTTTTTCCTAAATGAAACGGGGTATTTACGCCTCATGTAAATCCATTTTAGACTGCCAAGGGAAATATAGTTATATCATCATTATGCAGGAATCATGTGTTGCTTCTATATGTTAGTGTATTTTATTTGAAGTTGATTGTAGGAATCTTGCCACTTTGAAATGCAATCAAGCTTTCAATCACAAACCAGGGGCAGGTTGGGAGAGCGAGGGAGTGTCATCAAAGAGCATCCAAATGCACTTCATCAGTTCAAGGTAATAAGCACGTCAGGGTCACATATGTAGAATTTTTCCGGTAATGCTGCTTCTCTTGGGCCAAACTCATGCGTGCAGTCATGTTTTCATTGACCTGTGAACAAGCCGACTCATGCTCTTGTGAAGATGTACATCCTCAAGTGCAGCTGGTTTGAGTGCCTGGTGCTGTAGCCCCACAATAATCCCCAGAGTATTTATTCCTGGGCATGACTAGCACCATCCAATGCATACAGTGCAAGTCACGAGCCTTTACAATGAGAATCTCCAAGAATAACTACACTGGGCATTATTGTGTGAAGGTTTCCCAAGCAAAATTTGCCAAAATGAAAACATTTCGCGTATCCTCAACCCTTTTCTGTAGTCTGACCTCATTAGAGCAGCAGACCTTTTCCACAGCAACCACTTTGACATGAACAGCACAGTAAACAAAGGTGTTGCTAATGACATTTGAAGGACCAAACCACTGATTTTGACTGTTTGGCCAATTTACTGTAATTTACCCAAATTTTAGATTGCAGCAAACCATTTTGTAAATCATGTTATGATACTACACAACACAACAGTGCTGCTGCATTTGAGAAAATGGCTAGATAAAAGCTAGGAAAATGATATTGGAGTTCTAAAATACGACTGCTTGCTTTGGGAAAATATTAGCAGAAATATGAAGGACACATTTTGCTGATATTACGTTAAACATGCAAAATCATTAATAAAGTCCGTTAAGGTATAAATTAATTTCATGCTTAAATATACAATGGTTATTAAGTGCTCAGGGATGTAGGCTATCTGTAGCTAGTTGACTGTCAGGTAATGTTAGCTAGCTTGAGGACTTGTATTGTGTGGACTGCTTTTCCTTTTGGCATGAATACCATTCAACAGTGAAGAACCCTTAAGTACACAAAAAGACAACACAAGACAAGTATGCACAAAATGCATACTTAAACATTCATGTTTTTTGTAAAACTGCTACCTTAGCCAAAGAACCACTGAAGGACCCTTATTTTTGTGTGTGTAATCATCTCCTGTACTGATAGGAATAATCCAATATACACAGTAGAAAGAGAGATCTTTAGATTTCTATTTAGTTTCTTTGGAGGAATTGAGGAAAAGAGGAACTAATGGTAGTCTTTAAAAAAGTCATTTAATAATGATGATTTAGAGCATCTGATGCATTCTCTGAAGATGTTCATGAGAAAAAAGGAGGGTTCTTCAATGGCTCTCAGAGTAGTGGTTCTATACAGAAATGTAATGATTCAAAGATCTGTTTGCTTTGCAATGGTAAAATGTGCCAAATAAGAATTAAAACAGTCCAGTGTTGCTCTTAAAGATGCACTTCAACTCAAATGACAAAAAAATATGGAATAAGCACGAGGTTTGATGGCCACATGGTGGTCCTCATCGGCCTGACTCACTGATAAGCTACATGCGATTATAGATTTTTTGAGTCTAAATTGAACTTGCTTCAATCAATCCTTGACTCTGCATGATGTACCTTTAATATTTATGCTGACTGGGAGCATTTCATGCATTCATAGAATAAGTCCTCCAGTCCATACAACCACATAGATTGTTTATTCCAACTGTTTAATGCAACCCACGGGAGTGTCTCTAACACGACCCAAAGGACAGTTTTCCTGAGCAAGCTAAACCGATCATGTTAACTAGCCCACTAGCCAGGTTAGGGGAAGGTTTGTTGTAATGGTTAAGGCCAGGAAAAGGTCAGGGATAAGGTTATGAAATGCTCTCACTTGGATTTGAACTCAGGTTGGCTTGGTGAAAGTCATGTTGACTGACACATCTACCATCCCACCAGCCTCCTTGTGTGGAGTGTGTCACTCCCTTAATGCTACACCACAGTGTTATTCTTTACAGGACCGCTAGAGGTTAATTAACTTTCAAAAGTAGCTATAGATCGTAATAAGCTGCTATGCAAATGCTGAATGGGGTCATTTTTTGCCAGAGGACAGTCTCCTTAGAGAGTTACAACATCCCAATTGTGTGAAACTCTTCCTAACGGCAACTTAAAGGGATCTACTCCTGTGGAACCTTGAAGAACAGTTTTCTGTTACTCTATGGAATTATTTTTGTCCCGACTTTAGCTTCCACTTAAGAAAAGGTGATGTGGCACTGTTTCCATGAATGGATCTTCTCCCTGAGGGACTCCATACCCTCACCACAGGTGGATCTCAGATGCCATAATCTGGTCACGCTCCATTAGTCCGCCGTGGGTCTCACTCTGTGTAATCTGGTCACGGCTTGTAATGTCCGGGTGGTTCTCCCCCAGTGTAATTTGGGATTATGTCTGTAAAGCTCCTGTGGTGGGGATCAGAGACGGATAAACGCCTGTGACTTTCCCTTTTCACCGCTCTCCCCTGAACCGTTCAGCCCTGTGTTTACTGGGCCAATAATCACCGGCAGCACACAGACTGAGAAACCCAACAGCCCTGCCCTTTTCATTTTTTAAACACTGGTCCATCCCTTAAATCACACAGGAAAGAAATGTATTGCCGTCTGATTCGGCATCATGTCCCCCCTTTGACACTATTCCACATGGTGAGATGTTTCATTTCTCTCTGATCCCACCCACTTTTCATTCCTTAGAGCCAAGTGTGTGTATGTGTGTCAGTTCTCTTCTTAGAGGATTTAGCTTAGGGTGTGTGTTTCATCTCCTCTTACTGACACAGTCCAAGGTGGTGCCATTGTTTTTGTGTAACATGATCGGTTTGGCTGGCTCTTCTGAATTTTACCTCTGATTTAACACAACATCACAGATACTCATGATAGGTTTCCGTTCCAACACCGGTGACTCCAGCCAAATCCTCCCTGCCGCAAACCTCAGCCTCTTCCCTCATCAGTATGGCAACTCTAACCTTTCTATCCTCATGTTTCTGTGTGGGGAAAACTGTTTTGCAGAACTAACCATCCGTAATTGCACACAAAAATGTGATTGCAATGTGATTTAGACACAGACAGGAAGGCAAGACCTGTGTTAACACCCTACCATATGCTAATTCCATTATGCACGTAGCCAGTTAAGCATAATCACGCTGAAATCTGTGGAGGACTCTGATTTTGCTGGCAATAATAGAGGCTAGGCAGAACATGCACAAGTGTCATCAAGTTTCTGATGTAGTGATGTAGCACATATTGCCCTGTCAGTCCCCCATCGAATAACCATATGTCACATATAAACTGGATTATTATTTGAGTTGCATTATTATCTTAATGGGAGTTTTGTTGTTCCATTATTCAGGTACATATAAGGATTCTTCTGCACCTATGGCTATAAATGACCATAATCATTAGAGCTCAATTGGCAAAAAAAAAAAAAAAAAGTACAAATGATTTGTCTAGCTGCTAAGAGTTTTTACTTTAAAAACTCACTTCCCGGCCTTTCTTTTTTTCAGTCAAAATCTTCCCACCTACAGCAAACCTGAACTTTGGTAGAGTGTTGGATTTTCTAGTTCCCTGGGTGTGATATGAGTCCACGTGGTGGTGAAATATCCTCATTAGTTGCTCCATGCTCCCCTAGGCTGCTAGTCCGCAATACTGGATTTGTATCTGTCCATTCACTTCCATAGCAAAACAGCTCCCAACATATTTTTAGCACATAAATGAACATGGACATAGAGGATTATGCCAATTTAAAAAACAAAAAGTCCCGGTATCCTTTTTGTGTGTGTTTAATTACAATTATTCATAGAATAGAATTATTCATAAAGTACGAGCAGGTCATATCTTCCAGGCGCAAGGCTACAATGAGGAAGCTTCCTGCAGATGCTTCCTGCTGGATCTAGAAAAATAACAAGAAAAGAACTGTTTAATTTCCTCCAAAAACGGGTACTGGGTCTCATTGTTTTTTATATTGGTATAATCCTCTTTATTCACATTCGTTTATGTGCTAAAAGTGTTATTTTGAGAGCTGTTATGGAAGTGAATGGAGAGACACAAACACAGTACTGTGGATTAGCGGCCCAGAGGAGCATGGAGCAACTAATGAGGATATTTCACCACCATGTGGACCCATACACCACCCAACCCAACACCAAAGCCCACACCAAAGTTCAATTTTGCTTTGATTAGTCAAAGTTGTCAGGCAATAGATTAAATTTAAATAGGGATGCCAGTCACAGAGCTCTGATATGTAAGAAAAGGCCTGCTTTGCATGTATTGGGGGTTGATTTTAGGAATGTCCATTGACCCATTAGTAGGGGAGAGTGGGGTAAATAGTGGCAATTTTTACTTAAAGTGCCTTTAAAGAGAGGAGATTACAGTAATGCCTCCAACTAAAATATGCACATATAGTTTAAGATGTTGTGCATCCCTGGGAACAATCACTTTGGATCTTATATAAACTGTTTGAGAAATAAACAGTTTATATAAAATAAAAAAAAGTGGTTTTGTGGCACAACTTGCCCCCGGTGCGGGGTAAATTGTGCCATTAGAGAGAATACACTGGGGTAAATTGTGCCATTGATAATTGAAGTAAAACAAATCATTTTAATCTCACAAATGATAATGCTATATAAAAGCAAAACAAATTCAATGCAAAAATATTTTTTTTTAACATTTATTTATTATTTTAACAAGATCACAGGGCACTTTTCTATAACAAGGCCTAGCGCCACATGAACACATACCCAGAACAAAATAAAAATTCCAAAATGAGCACCTGCAAATCATCTTCATCTGAATCTGAATAGTTTTAGTGATCAAAGGTAAGAAGACAATGTACAATAACAATAAAATACAATAAAGTAATATATAGTATATAATTACAAGTTGTGCTACTGGCACAACTTACCCCAGGCCTGACCTCATGGTGTAGCTTACTAAAGTACTAAAACCTGTGTGAACTGTTTTCAAAGTTTTCTATAATTGTTCAAACACAGCAATCAAAAAACCTTGATCATAGAAATTTTACTTTGGAGGGCAAAAAAATGTTTTTTGAACTGAAATGTGCTTACCTCTCAAGCCATGTGTCTCCCTTCTTTGCAGGATTAGTGAAATGGATGCCTCTTCAAAAATATGTGGTCACATGACCAACTTCCTCTATGGTTTTCTAGATAACAGGGGTGGCACTACTTGCCCCTTGGCACAAATTACCCCACTCTCCCCTACTGTATTAGCAGTGAATCAACCAACAAGACTTTTGATCACAATTGTGCTTTTTTTTTTTTTTTTTTTTTTTTTTTATCTTTTCTTGTCCCAGAGATTGGGCAGAATCACACATCTCCAAGACAGATATCACCCTGCTACGATGTCCATGTTCCTTCCGTTAAAGGCTTCATTAAAGCTGTTGATTGATACACAGGATGTGACTCTTGAACTGCCAGCTGCCCCCGGGGACAAAGTCTATACCTCCCATGTCCAGATCACTGCCGCTCCCCAACAGCCACGACAACAATTAGCCAATTAATAGGATCCAGAATGTGTTTGTTATCTGCCCACCCTCCATCCCTGACCCAGACACTCCCACACACACACACACACACACACACACACACACACACAATCTGTCTATGGCAGAGGTGTGAAGATTAAAGCCCCGACTGAGCTCACCTTATGTGTTAAAACGTCAATGTGATAATGGAGAGGCGGCCACACACAGACACACACACACAGAGAAAAACACCACAGGCTAGATTCTAATGATCCGCACCGTAAAGATGCAGAGCACAGACTACAATGTTTTTTTTTGTGCTTGGTGTGTTTTCTTAACATTGAGCCGCTGGTGTCTTGAAGGTAGGTGCAGACCCAAACAGTGCATTTTATTGGTTTTTCAGGGACTGTGGAGTACAAATCTCTATTTATTCCTTTGTTTCTGTTGTGTATTTTTGATTGTGGCCACCTTTATGTGTATTCGGGGGGATAGAACAACTATATCTGATCTCTGCATGTCAGCAGAAGCTTCTGTACACTTTAACCACATTTTGATTGCATTATCATTTAAAGTAAAAATAATTTTCAAATAAATTATTGTCTAATGATATTTGATATTACACAATTTCTGCTGAACAATTTCTGATGGTATTATTGACTGGAATTTTTGTGTATGCCAACAAAATATACAAGAAGTAACGGGGCAGAGAGAGGATGACATGTAGCAAAGGGTCTGGGCCGGACCTGAACCCAGGCCACCACGGCTCAGTCCCAGACTTTCTCATATCAATGCTAGTGTTACAAGCCTCCAAAGTGTGCGATTTTAATAATGAGCTCTACGTTAGCTAGGAAATCGATTGCTAGCTTATTGTTGGAACACCAGTAAGACCTGTAGATAGTCAGCCCTGTCTCAGTGGAGTTCGTTCAATAGTCACGAAATTTGATCTACTTTGATCTACTACTAATCATATCCATGGACATGAATTGTCCGTGTTTTTACACGCATATGGACATGAATTGAATTCCTTGACTGAAGGAGGCTAAAACCAGTTCCAGAGGGGGCTAAATTTTGGTAGCTTTAGCTATAAGGCTGGTTTTAGGCAACACAGTGGGTCGGTGGTTAGCACTGGCACCTCACAGCAAGAAGGTCCTGGGTTTTCAAATCCTGGCTGGCCTTTCTGTGTGGAGTTGGCATGTTCGCCCCATGTGCCAGTAGGTTTGCCAGGATGTCCTCTAGGTGCTCCAGTGTCCCCCACCATCAAGGTTGGGTTAATTCTCCTGTCAGTGCCCCTGACCAAGCACGCCGGCATGTTGGCTGTCCACTGCCCCTAATAGTTAGGATGGGTCAAAATGCAGAGAAGGAATTTCCTTAAGGGGATCGATAAAGGGTAATCCTAACCCTAGGCAACAAAACCACTTGGTTAAGGTTAGGGAAAGATTAGGTTTAGGAACCAAACATGGAAACTGGACATAGTCTTGGTCTCGGACTCGAACCTGGGATGCATGAGTGAAAGTTGTGTTGATTGACCCATCGCCTGCCCCACCCATCTTGTTTGTGGGTCTTTATACTACCCCACGATACATGGTACAGGCGCCAACTATACTTCCAGCTGAAATACTTCTTCTAAACCGCTCATCCTCACGAGGGTCACGGGGGGTTGCTGGAGCCTATCCCAGCGCACATAGGGCAGAAGGCAGTGAAACACCTTGGACAGGTCGCCAGTCCATCGCAGAGCTGAAATACATTACTTTTAAAGTCACACTGTCACTAACAAAATGGACAATTTGTGTCTGGGAACACAAACCTATACATTACATTTTAGTAACTAGATCACAAACTGCTGTGAGACTGGGCTGAGATATTTCAGTTCCAGCAAGCAGCATATTCTCACTTTGCTGGACAGTTGGTTGGTCCTACCAGACAGTATTTACCCTACAACGAGAACTAAGGCCCATCATCCAGCCCTTCTGGAATGGATTAAAACTCCATGTTGTTGTAGTTGGTGACATTTAGGAACTCTCAAATCTTAAGAATAGTACTAAATATGGAAATCCAAAAATGTTTTTAAAGTGGGATTACCATCCCTTAAACATGGAATTGAACATGTATCTGCTCTGAGGAGGCAGCTCTGCTCTATCAGGAACATTGTAACTTTATCATAGAGGTCACTCAGCACCTTAAGCTGTAAATGCCATTAATATGCACTGATGGAGTGGTAATGCCAGGGTCACACCTCTGCCAGACACATATGAAATTAACGGCCAAACTGAGAGGTCAAGCAGATAAGGGCAAAATCCTTTCCAAACCTGTAGGACACACAGTTAAGTACAAATGTGTTTAATGTAATCTTTGGCTGCATCTCCCACAGTTTCCACACTGCCTCAAGGGTCAGGGCAAGGAGGATGGGTGCTTTAATCTGATTGGCTGCTGTTCTGCTGAGTCATTGGCTAGTGTGGACAAGAGTCTTTGAATGGAGGTCAGGGATTGGTTACACGGTGACCTTGTTAAATGCTGCTGACTGATATAGTTTTCGAGTGAATTTACAACTCACATTACCATGTTGACAATGCACAGAAATTTAAATATGAGCTTGTGTTATATTAAATTAAATAATGCTATCGTATATTAAGTAATATATTAGAATATATCTGGAGAGTTAATATATCTGGAAGATAGCACCACTACTGTCCCACAGAACAGCTAGGGGGAAGTGAAATAATGGGTCAACTAACCCTTTAAGAGCACTAATGTTGAATAAAGAGGCAGACAAACGGAACGTTGTGAATACTTTTTATTTTCTTTAAACTTGTGCATCAACTTCAAAGGGTAAACTGTGTGCACTCCATTTTGTTTTCACAACAAGTTCAAAATTAGTTAAGTGTTCTTTATTTTTTTAAATACATCTTTTTCCTTTTTAAAACCATTTACACACGATTTCTCAGCACTGGATTCTAGCAGTCTATCAGTAATCGGGGGTGTAGAATGATAAGCATCATCGGCAGTCCTCTTCCTGTGTGTGTAGACTATATATTTGCTCTAATCAGTATTTCTCATTACTCTTCCTTCATGTGAAGTAAAAATATCTTTCTTTAAATATGATTCCTTTACATGATAAAAATAGTTTGTTTTTTTCTTCTCCAAAACAACATATGTCACTGATGCTTTACCAGAATGCTCTGCCTCTCTATTTGGAGGACGGAGTACTAATTGGTGTGAGCCTGGTCCATGGAGGATGGGTGCACTGCGCACCCTCGGGTGTGTGTTGGGTCTGTCTACTGTCTAGGAAATCTTCCTGAACTACCAAAACCACACGGCATGTGGTATGACCCTCTGCCATGGATGACACTCGTGGTACGTTTTGTGTTGATAAAAATTATTACAAAATTTTGATTCTCTTCGTACAAAAACACTTTTTCATAGAAATTGCATTTGCACAAGTAAATGTGGATCTTGTTGCCAAATAAAAAGCCACAGGAGTACAAAATGAAACTGGAGACTTTGACACGGAGCTGAATGAAAATGAGAAGAAACGCTGTGCACCCTTACAGAGTCGAAGTGAGGTGTATTTACTGCTGTAGTGAAAATCCAGTCCTTGAAGATATAAATAAAATTCATAAATAAAACAATAAATACTTTTGAATAAATAGAGTTTGTGTGTTGTGTGATTGCTGTGAATTTAGTTGCAGTGAGCCACACCTAGTGCTTCGGTTCTTTTTAACACATCTAAATGATTCTCCATATTGACATTTAGGGTGTCCCCTCCATAAAATCTTCTTCACGTGACCACTTGACAGCTGGCTGATGCATGGACACCCACAGCTCACTGTATTGCTCCTTCCCCTGGCTTCTCACCTCAGTAAAGTATGTATTTCACTGTATAATCTGCCTCTAAAAAATACTGCACCCGTAGGAACCCGCCCACCCCTACATTAAAGACTAAAAGTGTTAGTACTCTGAAACACAAATAAATGAAATCACTTATTGCCTGATGGATGATATACAGTATATCCATTTTTGATGTTGATCAATATATGTGACTAAGCAATGCCTCTCTGTACATTTTGGGAGCAGCCGAGCTCACCGTTGTCTTCTGGGCTTTGGGTTTAAATTTCGAAATGGTTGGCCGAGCCCGTCCGGTCTTTCTATTCACAACTTTTTGAAAATAAACAAGGTATATCCTTTGCAAATTCCTCTCCCCGTTCCCCCGTTTAGTGTCTCTGTGTGTTCATTCATAGTCTGAGATGCGAGTCTCTCGGTGCTACTCAGCCAACCTCGGTGGACTGTGCAGTGAAAGGCTGGTTGAGCAGCAGCTAGAGAGGATAGGTCCAAATCTTCTTATATGCTCATACTGAACGGACCACCTACGTTTCCATCTCTCTCTCTCCCCGCCTCTCCTGGGTAGGTCGCTTGTTTTTTTTTTCTTTTTTTTTTTTGACTAAATCCTGGCAGCACGTCGTTTGCCAAGGTGGTAAGAGTAATGAGGTAACTCGCTGAAATTTCACCCAGGTTCAAGTTATTTCCACAGGAAATATTGTTGAATCTCTTATCCCTAGCTATTTTTTTTTTTTTAAGAAACAACAATGACAGTTTGTCAGTACTCCAAGCAGCTCTTGCTCTACCTCCACCCTCTAAATAACCCCCAGAACTGTCAGCCACCACAGCCGGTCCCCGGTCCCCTCCCCCACTCCCCTCTCCCTTCCCTTTTTCCCCCCAGTGTCTCTACACGCCTCCTGACCACAGGGGGAGAGAAAGAAGTGATTGAGAGTCCCATTTAGGCCATGGTCTCTTTCCCTGGCAGTCTGCGGTCGTTGAAGGTGTGCATGTTGATGACTTCCTCTGTTTTGACCATGACGGGTGGCTGGGGCTTGTGTTTGAGCCGGCGTTGGCACTTGAGGGAAACCCGCAGCTCGTCCACCATGGCGCTGCAGAAGGACCTCTGTAGGGGGAATAGAGAGCAAAAACAGAATGGGTTTCAGACTGCTTCCCCGATCCAAATGTTATGGGCAGCAGAACAAGCCAGTTCTCCCTGTGGGCAGCCTCCTTTTGTCGCCCCCCCCCCCCCCCCCCCACCCAATCACACACACGCACACGCTGCCACCTCGGCTCAGAGCTGCCACAGGGGACAAATGGTGAAGTATACAGTAGAACAGGCTGGGGATACAGAGGAAGCTGGCCAAGGGATGGCTGGGGACAGTGAAAGGAGTTGGAGCGAGGGATGTTGCAGGTCCGTAGGCTGTGCAGTAAAGTGTAAAGTGTAATGGCAGGCTTGGGTTGCTCAGTGTGGTGTGGCAATAATATATCAGTGCTGATTTTGTGGTCACTGCCGTCCTTTCCATGCATTGGCAGTCCAACGATAGTCCACAGCGTTTGATCACGATGCATTACAAGATGTCATTCTACTTTTGAAAACATTAAAAAGAAAAATCCATTGGTTTCTCCTACAGTCTGTAATGCTCAATGCATTGCAGGAGTTATTTTGTGATGAAGTGTTATAATTTACTTCTCTCTGGTGTACCAGCTTTCCCTCAACCTGCCTCGTCTAGTTTGAGTTTTGCCAGACTCAAAATGCATCACATCTTTTGGCTGCATCACATCTACTGAGGCACCGGCTGGTGGAGAAATTGGTACCTTTGCCTTTTTTTATGATGGTATGACTGCTGAGTGTCAGCGCAAAATGATGAGTATAGAAAGAAGCCCTCATGGATTCTGAGGCTGACATCAAGTGGCGATGGTTTGACATCACAAATGTCATTCAGAGTTTCAATCAAACCTTGAAGTGAACGACTCAAATCGGTTCACTAACTGTATCAAAATTTCAAGTGTCCTCAGTGTCTGTGGTTGGACTGTGCTCCGTACAGTTCTGACTCCTGTTCCACACTGCTCGTGAGCAAACAAGCGATAACCCGACAATATCACCTAGGGAACTGTGCTGGCACGATCCCACTGTCTTTGGGACTGTTCAGATCTGGTTTTAACATCCATCTTGGGTGATTTGCTCACTGGAGGACCGAGCTAAAGACAGGTCTGAACGCACTCAAAACATTTAAAGACACACTGAGATCTGATCACTAAAGCCACATTCAGAGGTGCCCTGGGATGCATTTGTCCACACATGTTTTGTAGTGAGAAAGCATGTGTCCCTGACTGCAACCGAGGACCGCCTAGTCACCTGCGTCATCTACAAAAGCAGATGTCCATGTTCATTTGTGTGACAAGAGAGGGGGCTAAATCCAAAAATATTCCATTAAAATAAAGTAAGACACATGAAACTTTGGTCTGAGGTGGAAGCCAGCTGTATTGTTTTGATTTGGAGTGCAAGCGCAGGAACGGTGATGAATGAAATTAATGCAGTAACTATTTGCATATAGAGCAGGGATGTGGTGTCTGAACACAAGTGGTTGCATTTTTAATGCCAAGTGTGAACTACAACCTGTCTCAACTGAATCTAGACACAGTTTGGATATATCTACACAAGAGCAGGGCCATAGTCACAAAAACAGGAACCAGTCACCTTGCAGAGTGCTGGTTTACTTGTTTTGTGCACTTTTTCCATCTTTTACCTGACAAAGACGGGTGAGCTCTCTATGGTTGTGTTAATTACTTGAGATTAACATCTTAACACCTTCCACCCATGTCTCTTTGTTGCTTCGGCTCTTGTAACCTGTGCTACAAACATCATAGAATGCTTCTATACGGTCAAGATCAGCCTCTCATCGTCCATCGCTACTCTCCCCAGCATTAAAAACACAGAAGTTCAATGCAGTTTCCAGCCAGTAGCAGAGCTTTAGAGGCTTGACATGGAGGCAAAGCAACCGGATTTTTAGCCGAAGCAGTGCCGCTTGCTTCACCTGCTGGTATTTGCTGCAAGTTTGGAAAGTACTCCTGGCATTTATTAATTTATTTTTGAATTTGTATCACCTCCAACATGTTAATTTAGGAACAGTCCTAAGTGAGCTGGTATGCTTCTAATGACAGTTTTCAGAACAAAGACAGTCATCATTTGCTGGCCGTGGCAATTATTTCAATGCTTGCTTGCTACTCTCCACAATAGGCTTCGTCTACCACACTCACAACCCACCCACAAATTGTCAAACTCCCTTCATAATCATCTTTCTGTGACACCCAAATTTCATGGTCCAAGCCCAACTGCACAATTCATTCATTTTGCTCATTTGGGTTATGGTGACACAGTTGTGGAATTGACATCTTTGTTTTGAACTGGTGAACGGTTCAGCTGCTGTATCAGTGTGTGATGGAAGAAGCGCAGATGTGTGATTCATTTGCTCAGTTGGTTCAGTCGGTTCAGTTGCTAAAGCTGAGTTCACTTGCTGTGTAGGACTGAATGAACTTTTCAGCAAGGTGGGGCCACAGTCTTCATTTTGTGGGTTAGTGTCAGGGCCACTTAATCTGCTCTGTACACAGCAAGTTAACAGTGACAGATGAATCTGACAGACTTTATTTGTCCAAGGTGTTGAGTTGTCAGCTGAGTTGTAAATTAGTCCAAATGGAAGGCAGAACACATAGTCTACCACATTTATCTTTATTTGAGCCTAGATTTAAGTCTAACCACTTAAAAGAGCAAAGAAAGATAAGAGACTAGTTTCAGAAAAAGTTAATTCAGATAAGTGGATTATTTTCAATTCAGTTTTTTAGGCTACTGGTTAGTTTCTTTATTGTGACGCCATTGCTCCTCAGGTTGCTTGAGGGTGGGATCAAGTAAATCAAATCAGTCAGTCATGAACTGATTCCTACCATCCCTACCAGATACTCTGACACTATTATGTATATATATGTATGTATATATATATATATATATATATATATATATATATATATATATATATATACATATATATATATATATATACATATATATTTTATCTCTACACATACACTGTTATATCATAAATCTATCATATTCAGTGAATTCCAGGAGCCATTTTTTGATTACATGTTATTTACTTTTGTTGGAAGCACTTTCCTCCAACTGTCTCTGCAAGTTACTGTTTTCCCAGGTTTTCAGAATGCTTTCTAAAAACATCAAAAGAGAGGTGGTGAACTTCTTTAAAATCAAAGGTGGGCAGATGGCCATATGAATATAGCCGGCTAAACCGTTTTTTCAACATTGGGCTGTTTCTGTGATGTTTTAATGTGGCTTTTTCCTTTTTGATGTACCACTTCTTGTGCAGAGCTTTTCCTCCAGTGACGAGACTAACACCAGAACTTAATTTGTGAAAACAGGGAGAATCTACAGCACGTCAATTCGAGAGGACGGGAAGCTCTTCTATGTTGCAGCTGTACTTTGAGATTTAAGTTGATAAGACAGCTGGATTTTTACAGATGTTTATTTATTTATCTTAAATCTTGCTATCGCAGCTTTAACTATGTGCAGTGATTATCATAGCTGTACATCTGGGCCCCATACCAAACAATTTCATGATAAAGAGCCTGATTGGGTATGAATAACATGAATACATAATAAATGAAAGAATTAATGACTGCATAATGAAATGATTAAATGTATTCATGCAATGTATGGCCCATTAAAGGGAAAATTCTCCCAATAAGAAAATCCAATCTTTTCCCTCTCTTCAAAATGCGGAAGCATCAGAATGCAGAAACAAACTCAAAATGCCTCACTGGCAATAAGAGATGAGTCTATTGAGAGTGATTTCTGGCTTATTATTATATGTGCATTACCATCAAAACTCAGTTGGATGGTGAAGGTAGACAAATATTTTTGCAAGCCTTCCAAATCAGTTTACAGTTCACTATTAATGGTGCAGCCTCAGAATTTGTCTCTTTAAATCTTGTCTCAGAGGCTGCTTGTTTTGTGGAAAACCTGTGTTAGCGAATACTGACCAAGCTGTGATTTCCATAGGATGGTTGATTTAAGGCACTTTTCCCCCAGCTCTGGCAACAGTGGCATTACGGTGCATTTGTGCTTGGTGGATGGATGACGGTCAAATGAGATGGACGGCTCCATCTGGGAGCAGCGAATGAGGCAGAGTGGATTGATGAGGATACAAAGGAAAAACGTGCTGTGTGGTGAAGTAATACACCGCGCCCTGGAGAGGTCGCTGATTTTGTTTTTTCATACTAAATTGTGCCCACAAAATCCTATTATGTGTGCACAATTTCCTTTTTTCGTGCTCTCAATTTACTGTCTCAAGCTCTCAAATTAATGAAAGTGTGCCCACGTTTCGCATAATTTGTAGTCTCATCTAAAGAAAACGATAAAGTTTTAATAGACAAGAGGTTCTTCGATTAAGGTGTACTCTGACATGTGGATGTGTTATGCAGATGTAGCATTATCATGAGCAAGACGACTCTAACGAGGTTGGCTAATTTGGATAAAGTCATTCAATGTAAACCAACTACAAGGCAATGGAAAACAGCATGGCTATAAATAAATGTAGGCAAAAATTTTAAAGAAGGGTAATTTTGAATTAACTATTAACTAATTAAGCTTGAACAATATGGTAAAAAAATAAAATGTAGTGCAATTAATTTTACAGATATTGCATCTGCAATATGATTCACCATTTTAGTAGGGATAATATTTTTTGTGTTCTAATTTTTCATTTTCACTGAAAAAGCTATTAACATGATGATAATGTGATTCTTGCTGGGGTCTGTACAAAACAAATAGGGTTTCTTATATCGTAAAAATACAATTTGTAAGCCGGAGAATCTCTGTAGCACCATAATATTTCATTTGCAGTGTTTTGTCACACATTCCACCTTTATTAAAAAATTGCAGCTCCTATGTTTTGGATATAGCATTTGGCCATGGTGTGATTTTCGATAATAATTCAATCAATCGTTCAGCCCTACTATGAATTATTATTTTTAAAATTCATAATAAATTGCATAATTTATTATGAGTTTTGGGGCAATCTGCAGTATCCTCCCAGGGCACACATACAGCATGCAATATATGCCCATGTCAAAGTCCACTTTAACCAAAGAGCCCAGTATTAAACCGTGGGCATGTTGTCTATAGATCATAGGTACAACTGAACCAAAACACAGACACAGTTTTGACTTTGAGAGCTAAAGATATCAAATTCAGCTCAAAACAGTAAAGCACAACTGAGGATTTCATGACTTCAAATACGTATTTTGTGGGCATGAAAGAAAAAAAAAAGTTTCTGTGGCCTCTCCAGAGTGCACAAAAGACTAGACACACGTACACACACTCATATATATATATATATATATATATATATAATGATACAAAATAGCAAAGCACAAGCACGAACTAACTCACACCACACTGCACAGTGCATGTAAAAACACAGACACAAGCAGACAGGTATCTCCACATGCACATAAATATTCCTGGTGAGCACGACTCCCATGATAAATTTGGCTGCTGCCAGGCCCACAGAACGCCATGAGTTATTGATGCATGTTCTATCTAGTCTGACTCAAATCTTGTGTTGCTGCACGCCCAATTAAACTGCTGCTTCTTGTGTTTTCTCCTCTATTCACATAAGCTACTATGGCATCTGTAAATACTGTGTTCAGCAGTACCAATACTAAGAGTGCAGATACTTCTACTAGCAGGGGAAATGGTTCTCTGGGTGGACGTTTTTGGCGGCTGAGGGGTAATAGGACGAACAAACTGTTCACTTGTATTGAAATCATTAGCACTGTAGCCCACAGTCCACTTTGCGGCCTAATTGTCTTTATACACAAAGAGAAACAGGATGGAGACACAGTAAATATTACTGAGTTTAAGTTCTTAGTGTAGTTTATAGAGGCTTGTTCTAGCCAGCCGTCTGCTTACAATTTGCCTGCCTTTATGATAACTGATGCTGCTGTTGATTGACTGGCCTAATGGACTATTACCAGCAATGAAAGTATTGCCACTATCTCTGCATGAAACTGGACATATTTTTGTAGCATTATTATAATTACAACAAACAAGTAAGAAAACTGAGAAAACTGGCACCCTCTGCAAGCATCAACACCACATTGTATACTGTGTGTCACCGGGTCAAATTTACCTACAAAGAGAGAAAGCTGAACCATGGCCACTGAGGGCAGAATGGCAGAGAAAAAGTGAAATACAGTCTTTTGTCCATCAGGGGCAGTGTTGAGCACAGAAAAAAATCCCCTAAATGGCTCCAGATTTTATTCATCTAAGCCAGTGGTTCTCTAATGGGGTACACGTACCCTTCGGAGTACGTTCGAGTACTGCAGGGGGTGCATGAGATTTTTTAAAATGTTAATTTAAAAAATATCAGTCATGCACAATCTGAAGATAACTACTCAAAGCCATCATAAGTTACATTTATAAAAGTCGTTCTATGTTTGATAAACCACGTTTTATATTCAGTATTCCCTCCAGGTTTCCTGAGGGAGTCAAATGTGTGTGTTTGTGGTTTCAATCTGCTGCCGTGAACATCGAGCGAGGACGTTTGTTCACTGTCACCGAGGAGCCAAGACAAAAATTCCAGAAAATGGATTTGTGGTTGAAATGCAGCTGTGGTTGATACAGCTGCAAACAAGGAGAAAGAAGTGACTAAGAGGCAAAACCAGAAACCACAAAACATCCTCAGGTTTGTTTGTTTGTTTGTTTTTTGCACTGGTCAGTATGAACTTGGCTGAAAAATATTTCAAAGGGGGTACATTACTGAAAAAAAAATTGAGAACTGCTGATCAATTATTAAAAAAAAAAAAAAAAAGTAATTTAGAGAACTGATGTTCTGGTCCCATTGTCCACTGTTCATTTGACTCTGTTTAGCCCAATTTTAGTGCTCTACATTGCCTCCTAGAAGTGGCCTCACTTATTCTTGCGGCTGGTCCAGCTCAATGGCAGGAAGCTAACAGTTAGCATTTGTAGCATCCAGCCAGTATCCAGCACTCAGTAACAATGAGAGGAAGATAGAGCCACTACTGTCCTACAGAACAGCTGGGGGGAAGTGAAATGATATCCCATTTTTCAAAATGGGTGAACTGTCCCTTTAAAACTGAGGAACAATATCACTAACAATACCGCTGGAGAGACAGAGGCTTGCCAATTATTTCCTCCATGGTCTCATTTGTTTGCGTAAGTGTGCCAAAGTATCACATTCAATTTAACAGTGTTTAATGCTGTACATAGCATCTTTAAATTGAATATTATTTCAAAATAACTTTCTGTGACGTACATAGGCATGAATTGCATTATACATTGCATTTGTAGTTCTTGCATTTGTCCTTTATTTTCTCTCCCCTTGAAAACAGTAATTGTAATAACTTTGAGGTTACACCTGCTGCAAATAATTAAAATGTCTACAAATATGATATATTGCTCAGATGTATTACTTATGGTCTACGTGCTGATTGTGTGAGCCACTCTCAAACAACCTTTTCATGGCTATTGATTTTTTTTTTTTTTTTTTTTTTTTCTTTTCCCAGTGACATTAAATGGTATGGCAATGTTTTACCGGTAACGGCCGTAAAGCTGCAGGCTTTGGGAAACACTAGGCTCTGACTCAGGGGACACATTGCCATCATGGTTGCCTGCCAGTGTCACACTGGATTGATGGAGGCTGTTTAGGGTCAGTGGATTACATAGTTTTTATGACACCCAACAAACCTGCAGCTGTACCGCCGCACGACACTTAGCTCAGAGGAAGGGCGGCCCGCTTTAAGGAGGCAAAATGGAGAGGTCATGATTCTCATAAATGTTATTCAGATATGCTCTAAAAAAAAAATGGAATGATTTGCACAGGCATCATTTTACACCAAAATAATGTTTGATTGGGTGGTATATCACAAAGATATCAAAGTAGAGAATAAAATGGAGAAGTCTGATCAATCTCACGCTGTGGATTTTGTAGGTGCAGTAATCTCAAAGCAATCAAAAGTAAAAATGTTTCCGTCCGATCCATCCAATGCACCATGCTCTGGAATACATTTTTTCAGCAGGTAAACATTACTCTGGAATGAACTGCATCTTACAGCACAAGGACTGATGAGATCTGACTGCATCTTATTATCACCACTGCTGGCCATATGACATTTCCCTGTAATTTCCCTCAATTATTTCTAAATCTAACATGTGGGTTTGAGGGTTCCTCACCTGTGAGAATGAATTTGGCTCAGTTTTAGCCTGAATGGAGGAGGAACAGATGTGAAGCTGTGATGCAGATGGGATGGGGCATGGCTGCGATCCTTAGTTCACCCTCCATCTCTCAGCCCTGGTGGGCAGTGAGGGAGAAGCTGCTTTTTGGAAATAACCAATCTGCGTTCTCACCTTCATCCGATGCTAAGCTTATAATGCCGTGTTTGTTCTTGTGTCTAATTTTGTGTGCATGTATCGACCCGCGTGCATGTTTTTCTGTGTGCGCAAATGTGTGTCAAAGGGGATGCAACAAGGACGTGTTTAAAACAAGCCGTGCAAACACACGAGTGACATCGATTTACATTTGGTGCAAAAGTGACAAGAAGTGCAAAATCTAAAAAAACATCATGCAGACAGATAAAAGTCCTCAGCACCAGAATTCTTTCTCGACACTTTTGCGTCTTTATGCTAATCACTTGCACTCCGTTGTTTTGCATCATTTGGCCTTTTTTTAGATTTAGATTCTTATCCGTATGCACGTTCTTGTTAGTTTCCTCCAGGGTTTGAATCCATGCACTGGCAGACTGGACATCGCTGTGAACATTTCTCAGAGACAGAGCTGCTCCACAGTTGGATGGTGTTTTAGGGCCATTACAGGATTTCTTCTCAGAATATAACCCCCCTTCCCTGGCTCCACAATACACCATCATACCTGAGGCAGATATGATATCACTGGTTACATTAAACATCAACAGGTGGAGCCAGGAACCTCAGCGTGGCTAACTCACATAACTCCCTATGATTAGTCTGCATTTTTTTCAGCTTCCACCTCTTCTTTCCTCTTTCTTACCTTCTTACCTTTCTCACTGGCCCTTATTCTAACAGGACTTAGCAAGAAAAAACTGGTTCCTTTGGCTCCACCCATTGAGGTGTAACTCAGCCATTGAGATTACATCAGCCTGCAGAGGAGCTCTTCCTCTGACAAATGTTAACATAATTAAAACTTTATTTTATTTATTATCATTTACCTCAGACAAACCTCTGAAATCAAAATACTTTCTCTCATTTGTGCCGCATGTATTTGTGTGCATATTCATATGCATGCAAGTATGTGTGTGTGTGTGTGTGTGTTTGTGTTTGTGTGTTTGTGTGTGTGTGTGTGTGTGTGTGTGTGTGTGTGTGTGTGTGTGCACGGGGTGATGAGATGGGTTCCTCACACACAGCTGGTGGTCCCTGCACCCGGGGAGCCAGGTTAGTCTGCAGCAGCCTCAGCAGCAGGCAGGAAGAGAGGGAAGAGCAGCAAGAGGAGGAGGAGTGGGAGGAGAAGAAGTGGGAGGAGGAAGCGGAGGAGGAGCTGGGGGAGGAAGGGGGGGGGGGGGGGGGCGTAGGAGGGAGGAGCAGGAGATGGAGGAGGAAAAAGGAGGAGGGGGACAACCATGGTAATCATGGAAATCTGACAGGTTGGGGCGGAGATGACAAAGAAATGCTCCATTCAAAGTGTATGAGGCATGTGATCTAGCAACCACAGCTATTTTGATGGAAAAAATGTACATTAATATAGATTATTTTTTTCAGATTTGCCAAATATTGATATCCTCTTAAAATTCAAAAAATATATGCCATTTAGTTCAAGTATGCTTACTAAAAGTTCACATGAAATAAGTACCAAAAATTTAAAGCAAGAGTTCACCACTTTTGAAAAATATCATATTACTTCATGTTCCCCCTGCTCTCTTCCTCTCATTGTTACTGAGTGCTGGATACTGGCTAGATGCTCCAAATGCTAACTGTTAGCCTCCTGCCATTGACCTGGACTTCCCCCCAGCTAACATTCTGAAAAATAACTTAAATGACTTAATTCCAAGAAAAAAACTCAAAATCTCTGAGATTAAAGTCGTACATTTTCAAGAAAAAACAAACAAAAAACCCCCCACAAATTTCTGAGAGAACAACTTGAAAATTCTGAGATTCTACAGTCACAAATTTATGAGAAAAAGCTCAGAAAAAATAGTTGTTTTACTATTTGGTGAGTGAAGCACGTGTTGGTCAGTGAAGCGCATGTGTTGACTGTGTGAGGTTGGATCAGCCTCACGCTGCAGACGCTGCTGCTCACCGTGTCTCAGGCCTGCAGCTGATCACCTCAGCACATTCTACTTTGACATGGGATTTAGGAACAAGGAAATGCTGCTGATGTGAGCCCAGAATCACAAGACTGTTTTCTTCTGAATCGGCCCAAGTCACAGCAACGTCTCTTCAAAGTCCACATGCTGATGAGAAGATTGAGATTCAGGGCTAAAATCACCAAGATTTCCTTCTGATTGAATCCCACAGGAGGAGAACAACTGTCTTTTTTTCTCATGAAGCTGCAACTTTATAATCTCCAAATTTTTTTTTTCTCATAAATTTTTAGGACTTTAATCATGGAATTTTTTTTTGTTTTTTCTTGGAATATTACTCCATATTTCTCCATACAATGGCCTGAATATGTAAACATACATAGCTGACTATAGCCACAAATGTTTTGAAATAGCAACAGTGGTTATTTTTCAGAGTGTTAGCTGGGGGGAAGTGCAGCTCAGTGGCAGGAGGCTAACAGTTAGCATTTGGAGCATCCAGCCAGTATCCAGCACTCAGTAACAATGAGAGGAAGAGAGCACCACTGCTGTCCTATACAACAGCTGGGGGGGAAGTGAAATGATACCAAATTTTTCAAAATAGGTGAGCTATCCCCTTTAATAACTGAAATATCACCTTTCAGTTTACCCACACTAAGATGCCAAAAAAAAAAAGAAAAAGAAAAAAAGGCAACATGTTGGCAATGGAATGTACTGACAGAATGTGAAGGGAACACACTAGAGAGAAAAAACATTTAAAAAAAAAAAAGAACTTTACAGTGTCGGGTGGATGAATTGAAATGACAAGCCTACAGCAGCCTATGTTTTGTAAACTTATCAAATGTTTATTAATACTTTTTATTAAAATTTTTAACAAGTGGATAACTTCATCTGACAGTTCTCTCATCGCATAGTATTACAATCTGAGATTAGGAAATGCAGTAATCTCAAAAACACACATGTATGGCGTTAACATGTCTATTTAACTATTAAAAACACTATCAACAGTTCCTCTATTGTATAAGAGGGTGTATGGCTCATCCCATTATATAAATGACTAGCTGCTATTTTTACTCCTTTTTAATGTTACAAAACAGAAGTAATTATAAAATGCAAATTGCAGGGTGTGCGCTGTCAAGCATGTGAAACACAACAAAGAGATGCTTAGCACCACATTTTTCAAGTTGACACTTTCAGCATCATGGTGAAAAACAACCCCATACTGTAAAAGTGGGTGGTATGCAATTACTGGAAAAGCCTGGAGCAAAGAAACAAAATATATGGTCGATTTTCACAGATTAGCCTGATTTAAGGATTTTGGGGATCAATATATGGAGACCAATAAATAAATGTCATGTTAGGGTTAGACCGATACATCAGTTTGCCAACACCGGCCTTCTATGTAGTATCTAATCTTGGCCGGTCAGTGTCACAGGCCACAGATAGAGGTGCTGTAAAGTCTGGAAAACCTGCAGTGAAAATGGATTATCAGTTCACATTTTATTTCAATTATGGCTTTTGTCCAGCATCCCAGATTCTCCAACAATTGAAGAGTTGCTAAAAGAATTTCATTAATACGTGTTTTAGTCTCCCATGCTGATCAGACAGCCCTTTCAGAGGCTTTTCCACATTGAAGAAGAATGTTCTGCAGGTAACATTCATTTTTCGGTGCCAAAACGTTTCTGGCACGCAAATGGTCAAATTCAAAGACAATGTCAGCGGACACAGTCCTCTAGCAGCTTCCAAACAAAAACACTGGTATTGGCCTTCAAAAAACCATATTGGTCTAACCCTGTTTGATGGTGATCCAGTGCTGTCTTTTCTGGCCTGATAACTCAATCAGTGTAATGGCGATAGCTTTCAACCAAGTAAACCAATGACAGTGTAGCAAGTATGGAAAACCTTTCCGTGCTCTTATCAACAGCATGACCACATATCAGGGTGCAAAACACGTTACACTTGTGGTATTAGTGCACAACCCGTGAACAACCCGGTGCCTCTAAGTAACACATAGCTTTGAAAGGTAGGGTGGTGTGCAGTGTTCCCCTTAAAAATGTGCCTGACTGGTGTCTGCTGGGTCTACTGAGTGTGTCTGTGAGGTTTCTTTAGCTTATTCTGAATAAATATAACCTCAAAATGCCATGGAACTGTATCAGTCACTCTGTGTTTTTAATCATAGGTCTGTCTCCAGTAGAACCTACTGTACCTGGCACCTATCAGAGCTATTGTTACATATGAAATATTTCAATCATGGCTGTGGAGAAACAGACTGCATGTAAATGGGTTATTTTAATCAAAACCATGGTAGCTGCTATAAAAAAAAAAAAAAAAAAAAAAAAAAGCACTGCTGTCAGACTATTGGTAACTTCTGAAAAAAAAAAAAAAAGTAGGCGATTACTTGTTGGATTACTCAGCAACATATTGAAAAGCAAAAGGCGTGCTCTCATGAGCACATCAACACAAGAATCATCCCAGCAAAACACTGTGTGTACTGCAGATGTTGATGTGCTGTATCGGTGTTAAAAACCTGTGTAAATATAACACCAAAACACAAGTACAGCAGTCACCAGCTATAGACGACTGTAGACACTAGAGATGATGGTCTGCAGCTGTTACCTGCAGCGTTTTGTGGAATCAGAACCAAAATATTCTGATATCATCCCAGAACAGTTTTCAAAGCTGTTTTCTCACCACCTCTTTACAGTGCCACATTATCATATTGTGGAGAGGCTGTGCTGACTTGGCTTGCTGAACTCCACCACCTCCTCTACCTCACCATCTGCCAAATGCTTGCCTGGATTTTACATAGGAGCTGATTAAGTTGTACATCTGAAAAATATTGTGTTTACCCAATGCCAACTTCTTAGCTGGCTAACCACAGTATCTGCTGAGCTAACCACGTGTGATTTGGGCCTCTATAAACTATTGAAACGCAAACATCACCATTAGTTGGCTAGAAGCTGCATTATAACCTTCACATCGAGTGCTTTGCTAACCGTTTGTCCAGGCTGACTGAACGGACTTCAAGCGTTTTAGAGTAACTAGGGCTAAAGACAAGACAGTTTATTGTATCACAGTAAGCTACATTTAGAGACAAATCTAAGTTACTTTATGAGTCTATCCACTTTTATTTACTGAATGAACCTCAAAAACACACTATATATTTAGCCATTATGTATTTAAGCCTAACCCTCCCATATGTTGCAGTTTGATTCATTCTTTGATTCATAGCTGCTTGCTGTAAGACTGTCATGTTATCAGAACACTGTTTCAGAGCCAATGTGGCAGGGTCAACCAATCAGTGATGTTATTGGGACATTCTACAAGGTAAACATGACTGAATCCCAATCAACCCACATTATGCACCCTGCTCCCTATGACTTGTGCATTATCATGTAACTCGCTGCTTCCTTCACTATAGTGCACTGAACACCTTTTAGTCATAGGCACAGCTTTGTGGTGTTCATGGACGTCTGGGATTGCATTTGTGTGTTTATGCATGTGTCCTCGTGTGCATTTGTGAGTCTGTTTCCTGCACGTAAAGACAGCATCTCGCTCTCATCAATACATGATCTTTCACCTACCTTGAGACACTGCCTGTAATCGATGGAAGGTGTTGAAAGAAGCTTTTACTCTGCTCTTCAAGGCTAAGTATTGTATGGCTCTGCAAGCTGGAATTTACGATTCTGCCTTCCCATGAGAGCCTATTACTTTTAAAGCCAGGCATCACTGGAGGAGAGCTCAACTTAAAGGAGGCTGTATTGTTTCTAGTCAATATATGATAATTGCTCAGTTAGTAATTGCCCTCAAAGATTTTAGAATATACAGAATCATCAACTAGATATGTCACTATCCTTAATTCTAACTTGAAGGAAACCCAGCAAGTGTCTGTTGGGCAAACATGTGCTATATTCAGTGTCAACCCAATAAGATATTACAGCATGGTTAAAATTCATATTAAAACAGCTTGGTAAACTGTTTTGAACTGATATCAGAAACACATTTAGATCCTGATTTCATTAGACAATAGGGGAGAATGGGGTAAATTATGCCGGTGGGTAAAATGAGCCACCCTTTGTATCTAAGCAACCATACACAAAATGAACCATGTGATCAGAGACTGAGGAGGAACGTTTCATTTCGCCCAGGCTGTGATGGAAGACGAGCCTGTGGAAAGAGTGGTAAGCAAGTCAAGATCAAAAACAGGATTTTTGTCATGCAAAGAGAATTCATCATGATGAAAATATCATGAATGTTAGAAATAAATAAGTCTGGGACGTTATTGCATATTAGTTCATCGCTGTATAGGCTTACAAATTGAGGTCATAAAATTGAGTCGGCAAAAGCAGCAGTTTTATGAAAATGGAGGTTGTTGGGTAAAATGTGCTGCCAACCTTACCCCCAACCAATATAATATTAACATTTTCTTACATGTTCAATATAGCCTATGTGTTCAAGTTTTACTTTCTGCTGTTGTAGAGAAAAAAACATGCATTCAAACTCTCTCTCTCTTGCTCTCTCTCTCTCTCTCTCTCTCTCTCTCTCTCTCTCTCTCTCTCTCTCTCTCTCCTGGACACACCCACACACCAACTAACTCTCACACACATCTTCACACAGCAGCAGCAGCAGCATACACAGAATTCACCTGATGCAACATATTGTGAACATGTGACAGCTAAACACATCTGCACCACCAAGCACGGCCAGATCGTGGCTCACCCCTAAACCTTTGGCCTGTTTTCTCCGGAAGATCTGTTATGTCGAGTTTTGTTAAGCTAAGCCAGTGGAGTTACTGTGTATTACTGTACTGTTGGTTGCTGTGCACTGAAAACTTGAAAACATTTGTTCCACTGCTGAAATTAATGATGTGACTTATTACCTATTTTTCAAGAATGGTGTGACTTTATTTCATTTCATATATGAAGTTAATTCCGTATGGCACTTTTTACCCTACACCCATGCTCAGTTTACCCCTGCCTGGGGACAAGCTTTGCCAAGGGACCGACAGTTTTCATAGCTCATACCTAAAACAGCATTAATTAGAAGCAATGTTTTAATTTCTGTGGATAGACAATCAGGTTAAGTATACATGACAAATGTTTGAAGTCGGTTCACATTTGCTTTGCTGTGAATTCATGAAATGTAAAAAGCATCTCTGTTTACCCCGTTCTCCCCTATAGACAGCAGCTACAGTGACTGTGGGCATCATCTTAACTATAATTCCTCTATTTACACAGGTTTTATATGTCGGTGCAGGCAGTCAGTGCCTCAGAGTTTCTTGTGTTGTGTAAGTAGGATGACAATATGCAAAGTGATGATGGACAGCAAAGGCAAAAGGCATGTGTTAGTGAATGTGACTGTTCAAGCCGTGGGTCATGCAGCAGGGCAAACCTTCCTGGCACGTGCCTATCAAACACATGATCCAACTATATAGCATTCCTAACGCTCCAAACATTTTACAAAGTGTCCAACTGCGGTTAGTGTTTCCATTCACTCTAGAGTGTCAGAAAAAAACAAACAGTTTAATAATTTAGGGGCATTTTAGATCATGTCAGATTACAGTGGAGTTTCTGGAGTTTTTCTTGAGGTCATTTGAGATGATGGTTAAAGTCTAGCTTGGATCCATGGTGACAGCAGAATTCCTCACGTTTCTTATCTCGTTGTCGCCATTGGGCCTAAATGAATAAATGCAAAGAAACCAACCCTTATCTTACTGTATAGTTTAAAATATTGTTATTATATAAGCTTCCGGAAATGGCAGACAGATGATCTGTTCAAGTCACTATGTGATTGAAGAACTCAACATATATTTTGTTTCTTGCTGTTATGTGAGGGTAGATGATGCTACAGAGTTGTCCACCTACAGCTTAGTTAACATTAGTAAGAATCTACTCAGTCAAGTGTTTTGATATGTCCTGGCAAAGGCTGTTGTAGCATTGGGTCTTGAGTAACTATACTTCTTTTGGTGCCATGAGAATGGCTACCGTGTGCCGTGTGATAATGGTAAGAAATTCTGCCATCCTACTAAATATGTGGGTTGCTTCAAATGTGAGATAGAAACGTGTCAGAGAAGGTTCTTACCTTTTCGAGTTGTGCATTCTGTCGGGACTTGTAGAGAAACTCGCCCACCGCCACGAACACCGAGAGGACGAGTCCGGCGGCCAGGACGATGAAGATCCCGCCGATGTTCTGCACCCCGAGAGCACTGGCCTCCTTACTCTCCTCCTCCGGACAGCCATTACCCCTCCACCACTTCTCCTTCATCATGTGCAGCTTCCCTTCCTCCTGAAGCTGCAGGATGGCAATAGTGATCTTATCTCTGTACGGAGAGCCTGAGGGACCAAGAGAGATGCAAGGTCAACATGAGCAGCCACCAGAGCCTTTATCTTACTCGCTGGTAAGGAATACAAATTGCATTTATTGAATATTGGTTGAGGTTTTTCCCAACCCAGACTTCTGAATTGCCCAGTCTGTACAAAAACAGGAATAAATAGCCCACAAAAACAACTACATAAATATGTCGTATGGAGATACTGATTGTGTAATATTATATCATAATGTTGTAATTTCCAAAGCTTAGCTGAGTTGGAGGGTGGGGATGTCTTCCACAACAGTTTTCAAATTGGGTGAAATATCCCTTTAAATATATTTCAGTTAATTTCGACCTACATTTCAGAATTTTAATGTGTATGCTTCAGTATATTTCAGTGTACATTTATGTACATTTCAGTGTTTCTTTCAGAATATTTCAGTGTACCGGTGCTAACAACATCACTCCTTTAAGGGCCTAACAATAATAAACAAATAAAACCACAGAGACCCATATTTCCTACCATTCTACCAGTTCACTTCTCTAATTAAATCTAGTTGTCATGCTTAATTTGTGGTAATGCTTTCAGTAAGAGGTGTTTTGTTGGCTTAATAAATAAAGACATTCCCAACGTGAGCTTTGAAGTGCTCCCCTCTGCCCCGATGAGATGTCTGCAGCGCATCGGATGAATCCCACTCCCCTGTGTCTTCCCAGCAGCCCCACTGCCGCCTCCCCATTCAGGTAAACAGCTCCAGCATCTTCCCAGCACTGCTGATCAAAACCAGTCACATGCCGAGATCCCTGATTAAACCTGAAGGCTGAGGCCTGGTACAAAAATAAATAAATAACAAAAAAAAAAAAAAAAACCTTGAATCCTGCCAGACCTCTTTCATATCCTCCCTCTCCAAATCTCCCGGTGGCACAGCCTATACACCGCAATCAGGATGTTAATGCTGCTTAAATTATTTATAAAACTAATAACACCTATTATCACAAACACTTAGAACGAGCTCTCCTTGGTGCACTGGGGGAAAAACATATTTAGATTAGCAAACATTATCAATAGGATAGCGTGTGGAGTAGCAATCTGTGTGATTACTAGTTAGTATGCAGAGCCAGTTTAGCAACAGGATTGTCTAGTGGCCCCAAAAGACCCTAAACGTTGACAATGATAAGCTGCACTCCCTGCTGGAGCTAAGCTTTTCGCTGCAACCCTCAGCCTTGTGGCAGCATGGCTGCAGTCACAAGGCCATGTTCAAATACTTTACATCTTTTATGTCCTTCATCTCTGCCCAAGGGCTTCTAGTATGTGACTCTTTATTTCACAGCAGCCGGCCGGCGCGTTTCAAAAACATCTGTCATCGCGGCGATGACAAAACGTGAGGCGCGCTCTGCTCTTGTTATTCATTTCCACCTAAATACCTTCCGTCCGGCTCCATTGTGGAACAACAGCTAAAGTGTGTCAGATAACTCACTCGCTTGGCCAGAGAACCGAGAGGCCTTGAAATTCTGCCAAGTCCGCTGGATCAAAACAAATGAAAAGACCTCATCCATAATATCATTGAGGGGTTGAATGTGAAAATGTTCTCATATAGTAAAAAGCTGATACCGCGCTGTGTCAGCCAGGTCTCTGCCCAGTGTAATGACCCACATTCACACCACCAAAGTGAACAAACTGGTGTACCATGCAGCCTGTCACCTAGTGCCTGACTGATATGGCATTTTTGAGACCAATACTGATACTGACTTTAGATTGGATTGTGCACCGATATGACTATGCAAAGGCTGCTTTCTTAAACAAATACCCTTATTAAAGCATATTCAACATAAATAGCTTAATAAACATCAGTACTGCTCAGTGTCAGTCAATTGCTCACCATTTAAATAAAGAATATACTTTAAAAAATGATTTCTCCACCATGAAATGGCTACTATGGAGGCTAACATCATCACACATTTGTACTCCATGCAAAAGTCTGCATGGTTTTTGCCCCAAACTGCATGGCATTAGCATGAGGTGGGCATGTGTGCAAAGGGGAGAGCCTTGGGTGCCCAGAGAACCCATTTTCATTCAGAGATTTGGAGGTCAGAGGTCAAGGGACCCTGCTGAAAATAGCTGTGCTATTTTCCCCTCACCAGAATTTAACTTAACTTTGGAGTGATATGAAGCCTCCTTGCCAGTCTCCTAGCATGACTTGTTTGGTACCAATGGATGCCTCAGATTCATCTAGTTTCACATGATACCAGTACCTTCACTCTAGCTCATACTGGTCAACATGTGTCAATATGATATCCATATATCTGTGACTGGACAATATGGCCGATAATATTGGCTGACCAATATATACTGTTGCACAGTGAAAAATGTACTTGACACGAACAATGTATCCCAAGTTAATGGACATCAAATCATTTTTTAAATGAACAAAAATATGTATAGTTTCTATATATGGCTTCATGTTGGATGCACTGTTCTTCAGCTTCCCCAGACGTACACTGTAATGTGCCATGTTCACACAGAGAACAGGAGCCTCTTTTATGTTCAGATCAGCATTGCTGTTCACATCTGATGTTTTTGGACGACTGCTCTATTCATTCTTACTTGTAACCCATATCCAGTACAACTAGCAATGCTGGAAAGAATCATGCACAAAAGACCAATCATCAAAGAACCCCCAAAACCCTTTCTTTGCATTGTTGTGTCTCGTTGTCCCCCATGCTAAAGCTGACTTAAACAAGCTACTGAGACAATTTCTCAATTTTACTTTAATCTCGCAACATGCAACAGTGCATTGCATTCTGGGATTAATAAGGGGGTAAATTCAGACTGTAAATTCCAAATAATTACGTTAACTGACAACTTGAACTTGTCAGAGCATACTCTCCTATTCAAATCAGCATAGCAGGATGGTCAGAGCGGCGGCTATTTTTATGTTCACTGTAGCCATTGCAAAGAACTGTGACCATTGTACCAGGATAACTTCCATATTCCAATTAGTGGCTGATTACAAAAATGTGTATGTTAAGTTAATTCTCCTGTCCAGATATGGATTTGTAAGCCTTTGTTTTCAAATTATTATCCAAAGGATCAGTTCACACCTAGAATGGTATTTTTTATTATGTCAGGACATTCTTTTTCAGTGTGTGAATGTGTGTGTGAACGGGTGAATGTGAGGCAAAAACATTGTAAAGCGCTTTGAGTGGTCATTAGACTAGAAAAGCACTATAGAAATGCAGTCCATTTACCATTTACCATTTACCATTTTCTCCATGGAAATGTAGCCAGTCAACCTGCTCCACCTTTTCCAATTAGAAAGGCTGACTTACATTCCTGCAGGAAAATATCATTTTTAAATATACATGTATTTGGCATCCTGCTATGCAATACTGACAGAAAGATGGCCCAAATACTCTATTACGAGGGTTAGCTATTCTACATCCTATTGGGTTGTAAGATCAAATGACCGTCCTGCCGACAATACCTTTGCAAGAACTATGAACTCATTTTAGGTATAGGTTTTTCTATGAAGATATACAATTATGTTTGCTCAGAATATGTGCAAACAGAATATTCTGTTTGCCCCTGATGCTGCACTCCTTTGTTTTGGTTCTATGTTTTTTCTGTGTATTTTTTTTTTTTTTATGTTTGTGTCTTTTACAACCTGATGTGCAACACAATACTTGGAAATGTACTCATGGTATTTTGCTGGCCACTTTCTGAGGTTAACCTATTGTAGGCTATCAACTCCACAGTTTAAACTATGATGTAAAAGTGAATTAGGGTCATTGTCATAATTGTCGCAGCAGCTTTGGCTGACAGTTTCTGATTTACACCTTGAAATACAAGCAGCTTGCAGGGTGCATGCCTGTGGATCTGATTTTGTACCTTATATCCTTTTGATGGGAACTGAAACTGACTCCATGCAGTCTTTTGTTGTTCACACGGATTAGATTAGATGTGGGTCACATGTGAGGGGTGGAAAAACGATTAAAATGGAGACATTTTTCAACTATAGTGTGAATACTGCCCTGTGATGCTGCACACATGGCTGAGCTTATACAACCACCTACTGTACTGTAGGTGGCGTCTCACTGGAAATGAAGCTGCATAGCGAGGAATTTCTTGAGAGACGAGTCAATGATTGTTGTGTTTGTCGGTGATAAACAGAATATGTTAATTTGCGAGCTGAAAACAAGCCTTCTCAGCATGTGCACCAGTAAGAGAAGCGCTTAATCCTTCAATTCAGGGAAGAGTGGAGAGCGAAGTGACAGGCCATGGTGAATCCAGAATAAGACACATAGCTGTAATCTGCCAGATCAAAGCAGAGTAATAGCACACCGATCCCTAATGTATTGTCTCTCAAAAAAAAAAGAAAAAAAAAGAAAAAAGAAAAAAAAAAAGAAAGCCTAGAAATTCAAATGTGCTGCAATGCCTGGCACTCTAAACATGTGTATTTTTAGCCCAGCAAGAGCAATTTTGTTCTTCTTCTTTGTAATACATCTAGAGATTTGTTTTGCATGCTAAGTCTGGGGACAAAAACAAAGGAGAGCAAATAGATGTGTGTAAGTGTTTAAAATGATTACTTTCTGGGGACTCAGAAAAACTGGAAAGCTTTATGAATGCTTTTTTTATGAATATAATAAGCAAGTTCTCATCTTGGGTTCCTATCTGCACTCAGATATTCTGCTGATCCTAAGTTCAGATTTGCCTCAGGGGCTGAATCTAATGGCCATTGACGAAAACAGCTCCAGTTCTTGAACCGCTAATGCTCAGGATTCTTGGAACCAAGATTCTAGTGAGGTGGTCCATGTTTGCACCAGTTTGGAGCTGAACCAGTGTGACAGAAGTGCCACTGGGCCCTGACTCCAGCATTACTGTGGCTGAATTCAGCCCCAGTCTGCTGCTCTATGACCCAGCACACCATCAAGGAGTTTCTAATATTCCCCAAAAATACCCTTTTCCTTGTCGTTTTTGGGCTCTCTGAATTTATTTTTTTTAACTTGATAATAATGATCCTGGGTTCTAATAAATTCAGCCTTCGCCCACTCCTTTTCTTGCACTACCTTCCTGCTCTTCCTGAAATTCACGAGATGTCCAAACTGAAAGCGATGGTTTTGTGTCTTTGGCAGACCACTGCACGCTCTTTGATTTCTCTGCTGTCTCCCTGTAGAATAACACACCCACTCTTTCCTTTTCAGATCCTACTATTTTTTGGTCCCAGCTGGGAACCAACTCTTCCGGTTCCAGTCCAAATGTTCAGAATTAGGTTTGTGAACCGGAACACTACCAATGAATTGTTGGTTGAAAAGGCCTTTTAGTGCAGTTTGCAGTTTTAATTAATATAATGAAGAGCAAAGATCAAGTCAGCATTCCATATCTGGAAGCCCTGATGAAAAGTAAAACCCCATGAGAGAGGAATTCAGAAGCCAGCGGTCCTTCGAAGCTGATAATTTGGTGGGCTACATATAGTAATTTATCACACTGACCAAATAATTTATATATCTTGTCAGTCATCGGTCATTGCTCCACTTGTCCCCAGGGATTTAGCTGATATGAGTTGGTAAGTTTCGATGGCAAGAGATGTTAGATGCCGGGACTCTGAAATAAAATTGATGCTCCTGCTGAATCTTCATTCATTGCAAGGGCCCTGTGTAATATCTCTTTTTCTCTACCTTCACCTCCTCTCTCTATCACACAGATCCCAGACAGTGACGTGTGTGTGTGTGTGTGTGTGTGTGTGTGTGTGTGTGTGTGTGTGTGTGTGGCGGGGGGAGGGTGATGGGTGGGAGGCTGTTGCCTCAGGTCACGGCTTTGGAGATCCTCCATCTCCCAGAAATCTATTCAGGACTCTTCCTGTTCATGAGGCAGAGCTGAATGACCTGCTGGGCATCAGCAGTGACGACTGGGAGAACGGCAGCCTGCTGACAAGCAGTGGAGGCACTTCCCCTAAACGCATATGATTAATGCAGCCTAATGAAGCTAAATGAAGATTGATCGTCATTAGGCCGAGACAAAGAGAGGGGGAGAGGGAGAAATAATGCAGAGCCTCATGAGATACAGTGGAGGCAGAGGAAGTAACTGTGGTTTCACAGGCTGGCACTGCAGCCTTGGCAAATAAATCCTGCAATGGTGATACGTTGTTGGCCATGACTCCATTTAATGACCTCTCTGGGGGAGAGGGCTATTGGAAATACACACGTACTGTGAATGCACCACACATGAACATGGAAACACACACAAGCACAACAATGATCACAACCAAACAACAGCCCAGGAGAGCTTGGTGTGGCTCAGCTGGCTTCACCATGCACGCACAAAGTTCTCGCTTAGGGACCGCAGCCTCCACTACAGAGTGTCCAACAGAGTCCAAATGCCAGCAAAACAAAAAACTAATCATGCATTCACAGTCTGAGCAATGCAACTGTGGCAAAATACCTATGTGTACATGAATGCTGTATTTTTAAATCCATAAATCAATAATCTAAGTCAGGGGTCTTCAACGTTTTTCAAGCCAAGGACCCCAACCTGATCGAGTGATGGAGCAGGGATCCCCTTCAATATATATTGTATAAAATTGTGTTTTATATTAAACTGGGCCTCGTGACATGTATAAATGTACCTTGTTATTGTGCATTCAATACTAAGCTATTCAAATAATACACAGGTTTATTTATTCAAGTTTTTATTTTAAACGTAAAGTGACAGCAAAAGGTAAAGTGGAAACAAAAATAAGTGATGGCCTAATAGTGCCACTGCCATGAATAAACATATCTGTAACACTGCAAACAATACTGAACTATTCAAATAATTAAGAGATTCATGTTTTTATTTGAAACATACATGTAGTAGGGACATCCTCAAGCCACACACTCTCCCACATCAGTGACATGTGTGACCCTGATGAG
>NC_043995.1:1490000-1655000 GCF_902150065.1 Myripristis murdjan | reverse complement strand
GATCTAGATTAGTGGCTGTTCATGTTTATGGAGCGAGACCAAATCTTTGTTTCAGCAGATGAAGCATAATTGCTAAACAGTCCCTCTGTGTGTATGTGTATGTGTGTAAGCAAGATAATAACTATCCTCGTCCCTGTTAGAGACAATAAATAATAGAATTTTTAGGTTTCCCAGAAGTAACCAGGTTTGTGCCCCAGTCAACTCTTCATAAGCACGGCAGAGTCAACAAGTTCTAGTGCAACAGATCCAAAAGAACACACCCAGCTTTGACATTTGAGTCCAGAGAAACAACACAGTTACGACTAATGTGAATAGTGGAGTGCTTTGCCGCTGTGGCTCGCTCCATCAGAGGAGCAGACAGAGCTGAAAGGTATGGTTTTTAAAGCAGGTTTGAAAACCCAATTTCTTTTCCCCCTGTAACTAACTTGCTGTCTGATAAATGGACTTCGTTTTGATTTGCACAGCTATTTTACTGTTGAACATTTGCTTATTTGCTTAATTTTCACGAGAAGAATTAAACTATAAGAAAACAGAAAGAAATACAAAATATATATATAAAAAATGTGCCTTACAAATTAAAAAAGTATGTGCATTATGTTTAAGTTGTATCAGACGTATGTGCATTAAGTGTCAATATGTGCCTTAATCCTACAAAATTTTACAACAATAAATACAGCAATAAGAAATTGAGCATATGTTTAAAAATCAAACATACATATATACACTTAATCTTACACAGGGATATGAGGTTTATCATCAAGTAAATTTAGCACCACAAATATTAATCAAACTTTCTGTCTTTTATACATTTGTATATTTGCAAACTTTTCTTGCACAAGTGTCTTTATATGAACGTACAAAGTATCTCATATGAAGAAATTAATAAATGGATCAATGCCACAGTGTTGCCTGATCCAGGACCATGACTGACAGGTAAATAGATATGGAACCAATCCATATAACCTTTCAACCTAAAGCAGCTCTGAAAGAATGGTTAACAGGACAGTAGGAAGCCATATGTTGCTCAATCAGAAGTTTCTTCACTATAAGGTGTCTCCATCGACAGAAGGAAACAAAATAAACAGATGGATAGGAGATGCACTAGCCATCTGGCAATTTGTCAATCCAGGTGATTTGTTTGCTTCCTGTCTGTTCACACCACACAAATGGAATTAGGTATTGCCCATTTATTAAGCGGTTGCAGTCCGTACAAGCTGCACTGAAACCTGTCCCAGTGTGTCCGAAAAAATAGGTGGATAATCTTGATTTCATCTCCTCCTTAATTTCACAGATTTTTACTGGTTCTGGCATCAATATTTCCAAATATCAGACAGTAACTGGGCACATGTGTGTATGTATATGCAAGCCAGGAATACATGGAACAATAATGATGCATTCCAACAATAGCAGCAGCTACCAAAACATGATGGGCACCATTTGTAACTGCCACCTTTTCCATTTTGTATGTCTTTGAATTAATTTGATTGTTCACAAACAAGAAGTCATGCAAAATGAATGCAAATGTGTTTAGAAAAAAAATTGATTCCATTATTGAATGCATAGTTGGGGACCACCTGCAATACCCTCAAGTATGTGAAGTGGGCCTATGTGTTGCCTTCAGTGTTGTCGCGTAAACTCTAGCACAGTATAGGAGGTTGCCAAGAACAGACAGTAAGTCCATCATTGTTATTTATTTTACACTAGAGTTTCACTAAAATAATGGCAACGTGACCGAACCCATTGTCTAAACACTGTCGGGTCGGGAATCCACACACTTATACACATGCATTCCTGAAGTTTCTTCATTCATTCCTGAATTTTTATTGACATTATGGAAAGGTGTAAGTTTAAACCAATGGAATGGGAGATTATATGCAATACACAAGAATAAAAAATGGCCAACAAATTATCTTTCAAACATATCTTTCAAAAAGGCCTGTGCTCAAGTGCCAGAAGTAATGAGAATTTTATTAGAATCGTAACAGGAATATGATTAAAGTGGTAATATAAGTGCCCTAACATGCTTCTTTGTCTCACCCCCAACATTGCAAAGTACCATGGAGAATATGGTTGGTAAGAGGACTACTTTCCATAAATGTAATAATATAACTTTCAATTAACTATGAACTAATAACAAATAAGTAAGGATGTTGGTATTGTAGTTGAAAATAAGAATGCACAACAATAATATGGAGAGGAGATACGCTAACTGTTTCATATTTAGATAGGAAAACATGATGAAACCATAGGGAAAACATAAAGAAAGTGTTGTTTTTCCTAATGATAAAAAATGTATAAAAGATGAACCTCTTAGGAGGAAACACACATTTTACAATATTGCAGCTCATTTACTATTTTTTTTCTTTTTATTGTTGTTTTAGTATATTAAATCTGTCTCATAAGGCTTTGAAAGAAACATGCTCAATATTAATTAAAAACAACAACAACAAAAAAAAAAAGTATGATGTAATGTACCTGGGATGCAGAGCTGGTGTCTTCTTCTTGCTAGGCAGCACTAACGCACACTGCACCTGTGGCTGCAGCTAGCTATTGATGTTCCATGTCAACAGGGAGCGTCGATAGAGGAAACATCCCATAGCTGCTGCAATTTATAGCGCCTGTTCCCTGGGTCCCTCGTCTGTGAGTGGCCTTTTCCAATAGATCACTAACACCTGTAATTTATTGTCACTCAAAATGAAGGGGCAGTGTTTGGGGGCCATAATGGGACTGGGGATATGATGAGTTATGGCAGAAAAAGAGCATTGTCCATAGTAAGATGTGATCTGACCTTCTTGTAATACAATACTTTGAATGTTTTTAATATATGACATGGAGGCACATAATATATTGAAATGGAATATCATGAACCCAACATAGGTGTTGGAGCCAGATTTATGTCTTGAACTATTTCATTTGAACAACTCTGTATTCTACAACGTATTAGGGAATTTGTGGGGAGAAAAAAATTACAGAATCAGTCTTTTTTTTTTTTTCCTAAGAAAAAAAACTCAGAATTTTCAAGATTAAATTCATAAATTTATAAATTTATTTTATTTATTTCCCCCCCTACAATGGCCCTAATAATCTGCCATAGCATTCACTCCCCTATTCCCTCATTGTTATGTTTTATTAGGTCATGGTCATGGACCTTTTACTTTTAAACAGTTCCTCATGCCCTAGTCTAAATGCTGCTTCTCAGGCTTTACTGCCATTCTGACAAGAATAAAAATGCCAACTATTGGCAAATTATCTGTATCAGCATCAGGATTTGCAACGAGTTATGCAATAATGACACATTTTGTATTAACAAAAATGTAATAACTTTCCCTTCACTTTGTAATAACCTCCTGCATTTTGTGGCAAAAAAAAAAACCTCGATACATTGAACTTCATTTTGTAGTAACTTATAATGCATCTGTTATTAATGCGGGGTTGCCCTTTTATGTATATGCAATAATTCAGTGCATTTTGTAATAACATATCAAAATTTCTGTCTTCATTTGCATCAAGTGCCACACCTTATTTATTTACATAAACTGGCCTTGCACTATTCTAAAATTATATAATTTATTCACATTACATTCAAGATATTTATTAGTAGATAGTTATTACAAAATGTTGGTGTTATTACAAAATGCAGTATCATTATTATTAGGGATAGGAATTGGCAGACACAATACCATTCAGGATACTTGGGTGACAGTTAAATTAAGTGACAGCTAAATTTAATGTTATGCTGTGACTATTGTGATTTTGTAAGTACTGTGATTAAATACTCAATATTATGCGATTTTTGACAAAGTAATAAAATTTAAGATATTTTTTTTAAAAATGTCATTGTTAACACAAGTAAAAAACTAATATATTGTTAAAATAAAATGGCAAAAATAATAAAATAAAAAATTACAAGGATATATATTTTGATGCAACTAATGAAATTTAAATGAATTCAATTGTAATTTAATTAAAATTTATTTCCCTTCTTTATATAATAATTTCAATAATTCTAAAAATAAAAAAGTCCTTAACTTTGTCCAAAAATTGCATAATATTGAATATTTAATCACAACATTTACAAAATCACAGTGCAGACTAGCAATACATTGAATTGTAACCCAGATATCATGAATCGTGTCACATCAGGGCATCTCTGCTAACTCAAGTACCTCGTAATTATGCAGCATTTTACAATAATTACAGTATAGATAGACAGATAGATAAGTAGATTGATATAGGTATGTTTGTGTGTGTATGCATGTGTGTGTGTTTTGTGTGTATTCCCACCATTTTATAGTTTGTTGACAGCAGAGATGACCAAATCTGAAATCTGTTCAAACCAGCAGGGCAAACAGCATGAAAGGCTAACAAAACATGAAACTGCACTTTAAATGGGTATCTATGAGCTGGCAAATAGAGAGGTCCCTTTTTTCTTTTGTCAATGAGACAGAACAGAAATCCAGCTAGACAGAGTACATAAAAAGTGAGTGAAAGCAAGACAGGATGGGGATGGGTGGGGGGAGGGGGTTGGGGTGCACAGAGACAGGAGAGGCACAGAGGAGAATAGCAAGTGCCATACATCAGTTTAATGAGAGTAACGATGACAGAAATAACTGGGGAGCCGCTTCTGCTCTCAAATCAATAGCCTGGCTCTTTATGGCACTCTAAATAATGCAATAACTGCACCCTGACACTTATTCCTGCGAATTATGTTAGCAGCACTGCCCTCACATCTTGTTTACAGAGTCATTTGGGGAGTGAGATTTCTCAATATGCATGTCAGCGCCATGTGCTGTCTATTGTGTTGGGGCTGCTAAAAAACAAAGTTGCCTGCTGTCATCAAGCAACAGCAGACAGTAGAAAACAAGGCTGGCACCAGTGCAAGGTAACAAGCCACTGTATATCAACACTGTAACCAACTACAGCGACTTAACGAAATTTAGATTGACTCCATCTTGTTGCCGGTTAGCTCATATAGAGGTATACACCATATGGACAAAAGTATTGGGCTACACCTCTTAAATTCATCATTGAAATCAGACCTTTCATTCAGTGCCATTGTCACAAGTGTATAAAATCCAGCAGCTAGCCATGCAGTCTGCCTTTTCAAACATTAGTGAAAGAACGTCTGGTTCTAAAGAGCTCACTGAGTTCCAGCGTGCTGCTGTAATAGTAAGGTAATAGGATGCCACCGCTGCAACAAGTCAGCTGGTGAAGTTTCTTCCCTCCTAGATATTCCACCATCAGCTGGAAGTGGGATTATTGCAAAGTGGAAGAGTTTAGGAACCACAGCAACTCAGCCAGCAGGGGGCAGCACCACAGAAACATACAGAGTGAGGTTGCCAAGTGACCTCACTCACAAATGCTCTTCTGGATGAACAGGCAAACATTCCCACAGACACAGGTGTGTCATCAATTTTTCCTGTATGTTTTAGTTTGGCATAAAACACAGTTTAAGTTTGGATATTGTTATTGCGTGAGCTAGAGTGCGTGACATCACAGCTAGAGTGTAGCAGCCCTGAAAAATCATCTAAAACTTTTGTCTTAAACTTGCTCTCCTGGCTACAGTTTTCACTCCACATGCATAATTTTTTGGAAAAGTAGTAGATAAAATAGTTCTGCTTTGAAAAATGTAAATACAAAAGCAAAGCAACTTTTTACACAGTGACACTTAACGAGGCAGGAGTGCCAGCTCTCTCCCCCATAGACTCCCATTATACCTGGAACCCACAATCTGGGGAGAGAAGGAGAAACATACACTTTTTTAACTCGCCGAATCTCGGGCATTTTTGAGAGTTGCAAATAATTTTGACACAGTTTGAAAGCCCAAAGCCTTACCGTTCTCATGATACCTTTTATTTTCCGCTCGGACTTACTGTCATTGAGAAAAAAGCATTGATTTGACTACTACTTTTAGGCGAATTTTTTTCCTCAAGCTCCAGTGTCACTCATGCTGTGTGCTTTATAGAGCCTCATTTCTGACTTGGGCCACACAAGCCCCAGTGGCACAGTGGTTAGTGTCTCTGCCTGCCATGCAGGAGACCAGGGTTCAACTCCCCACCTGGGCAAGAGTGATAACACTACACAACCTACAAACAGCATAGGGCTGGGGGTTTACCACATGGTCACGTGGTCACAAGGTTGGCAAGCACATTCAGAGTTTCTTCTTCTTACTTTTTAGTGATTCAGACAGAGGTCAGACATTCCCCCGGCAACCCCCCGGCAACAGCCCCCGAGGCACTCTCAAAATTTCCATGCAGGAATTTTCTATTTTTAACCTGGAAAGCTAGCTAGAAAATAATAAATGCATTATAACATTTAGTTGCTGTTTCTGGAACATTTTTCATTAGAATATGCTTGTAGGACTGTACGCATTAAATAAGCTCTTGGTTGTAAGGCTAGTTGCCTACTAATGTTTTCTTGCAACATTAAATAATAAATACAACATTTATATAAAAATTTATTTTAACCTAGCAAGCTGATGAGAAAGTAATGAAAGTATTAATTTAAGCGGAAAGGTTTTTCATTAAAAACAACAAAATTGATGTCTTGCTATTTTTTTTTTTTTTTTTTTGTGTATGCACTGCATGTAATTTCAAACTTGTGTTATTTGTGTGCAGACGGATGAGAAAAGGTTGAAAAGTGATTCAAGCAATAGCCAGTTCTCAAAAGTTTTCTTAATTCTTTGCCAAGGTAATAGGAGCTGTTTATAGTTATGTGTCGAGACTTTCTCTGACCAGGCAAACACCAAAGTTCAGAGAGATGAGCAGAAAATACACTGTGAAAAGGGTTCATCTTACCAGTAATTACTATTGCTGGGTAGGTTTACTCTTGAAATAGACTCATAATGGCACATCCCGTTAATGACAGAAATCTTTGGGTGTTTAACATCGAGTCTGTTCAAATAAGGTCAAAAATTTGACAGGCTGCTTCCCACCGAGTATCACAGGATAGGATAATGAGCAAGCCCTCTGGACAAACTCCTTGATCCATTCAAGAGAACTATGACTGCATATAGGGTAAAAACACCCCCTCTCCCTCTTTCTCATTCACACACACACAGAAATATCCTTGTTAGCAAGTCATTACTGTAGTACTGAGCTTGAGAATCTTAAACAACTGTTTGGGCAAAGTACTCTTTTTTTTTTTTTTTTTAGACTTATCTAGACTAAGACAAGATGTTTGATACCACTTTCACCCCTGTATACCCAGTGGCTAGCATTTCCAGTTAGCTTAGCATACAGACTTGAAGTCTATGGTAGTTGTTAGTCTAGCTCCCCCAAAGTGAAGAATAAACCCTACAGCATATCCAAAGCTGTCTTATTTACACTGTCTGCAGTGAATCATGTTGATCTGAAATACATGTCTTTGATTTAAAAAAAAAAAAAAATTTTACGAGAAGTTAGATGGTGGAACCATAACCATCGAACACATTTATACTTCCGTTTGGCCAATTTTGAGGAAATGTTTCTATTTAATTCCCTGTTTCACTTGGAAAGTAGATGTGGCAGGTAGCGTATGGAGACTTCAACACTGTACTTCTCACCAGGAAGAACTGACCTACTTTCACCAGTAATTACAATTACACATACATACATATACACAAAACTGGCACCAAGGTGTCCTGTTTTTTATTCTGGTAAAATCTGTGCTGTTTGCTTTGTGCTAAAAGTGTTATTTTGGTGGCTGGTTTGCTATGGAAGTGAATGGAGAGATGCAAACACACTAATGCAGAGCAGCTCATGACAATATTTCATCACCATGCGAAGTAACCAATCAGCTTTCATTGTGGCCACTCAAATTCAAAATGAATGAATGAATAAGCGAATGAATAAGTTTATTTCGGTCTTAAATCATACAGGATTTTTTTTCATCATAACCATTTCAAGAAAAAAAACCAATACTTGGACCGAAAAGGCATAGGCTGAAGCCGTAGCTGATATTTGCCTACCCTTTTAACTCAACTTAGATTACAAACAAACAATGACAAGCAGTAGGATAAACCAAACACAAAGAGAGAAAGAGAGAATGAATTTGGTAAAATGGAAAAAAAAAAATGGAAACCATTCAGATTTTAGTGTGGTCACTGAGATAGAAGACAGGAGTCAATGAGCTTGTGACAGCTTGTAAAAATATCCTCTTAAGAATGCAATCTGAATGCCGTAAAAATATTTATTCACTCACTCATTCATTCATTCATCCATCCATCCATGTCTGAAAATACTGTATCAGTCCACATGCTAGTTATTCTACAAACCATTGGACCAAACTGTAGTAGTGCAGAGTTTCACCATGTAGCCGTCCCGAACATCTCTCAAGTTAGTTTCTTTAAGTCATTAAATTACTCCAGCCGTGGGCATAATAATTCAATTCTCATAAAAAGAAGAAAGCCTCAAGGTAATCAAGTGGGGAATTAAATTAAAATAAAATAAAATACAATAAAGGTTAGACTGTCATATTAAAATTTTGCATACACCACCTACGTGTTTCAGCTGTAATAACCTTCATAAGAGTGTCAGGGCATGGCCATTATAACCAAAACACGTAGGCGCTGTACACAATATTGTGATGTGACAGTCTAAGCTTATTACTATTATCGTTTTTTTTTTCTCCTACTTGAGAGGTTTGTTGTCATTGTTGTTATTGTTTTTGTTTGTTTGTTTGTTTTCCTCATTTGGAAACATTCCGCAGAGCACCACTGGAGGCACCAGTGCACCAGCGGTAGAAAAATTCTTTGTACCGCAGGAGCACAACAGTATATGATTTGTAATAGTTGTGGGTAGTAATGTCCTGGGAAAACTAAGAAAAAAGTAATCAGTCTGATCATGTCCAAACACCTCAAGGCCTCTAAAAGCCACACTCGCCAACATCTTGGCAGCTGGTCTTATTATAATGACTCCATACATTGAATTTACACAAGAAAAATAATTTTTCAGAGAAATCTCATTCTATTTCTTCAATATTTGCATTATGGAGGACAGGCAACCCACTAAACTGTCAGTGCTTGGAAGACTGAATTTGTTTTATTTATTTGAATTTCCTTTTATTTCTCTTTGGATTGCTTGCTGTTTTTAGCATCAACAGAAAAGATATCCTAACTTCTCATTCAGTGCCACATTAACCAAATGCTGTGTGCCGCACACAGCTCTGCATGGTAGATTGCTTATTATTGAGGAGAACAAACATGGACACATGGAGGAGCAGGAGGATGAAGATGAAGAGCATGATATTCCTCTTATTTGAAAATGAAGAAGAAGAAATTCAGGGAGTTTTTTATTCTCTCATCTGTGTTTTGTTTTACCAATTACCTTTGAATAATGAATAGAAAAATGATGAATGGTTCTCTTTTCCAAAGGCGGAAAAGGACAAAGTTCTTAAAGTCATATTTATTTCAATGAAAAAAATAAAACCCTCACAGATATTCTTCCCAAGTGTGGTGAAGTTCTATTTCTGGGGCCCTTGCATCACTGCAAGGCCCACTTAAAGGCCAACTTGGCATTTGTTCAGCCTCTTGAATCTGGCCATCTTTATTTTTATTCAGTGCATTTATTTTTCACTGCTCATGGCTCTTGAAAATGATACATAACCATAACCACTCATAATTGTGTCCTCTACATATTTTTATGCATCACTCATTGAGGCCCGTCTTTTCCATCTACCTGATGCAGTGTTTCAGCAGATGGTCAAAACCAAAACAGCAATGTAACTGTGGCATGCTTGTCTAACCGACAAAATGGTATTTATCTTGCATTATTAGTAGTAGTATTATTAGTATTAGTAAAAATGTGAGTTTTGCGTGAATTGAAAGGAGCAAAACAAATAAATGAATTATATCTGGAACTATCTGGGAAAATAAAAAAATGACTAAAAAAAGAACATAAAATTAGCAAAAAATTATTAAAAAAAAAAAAAAAAGACAATTATTACAAAATGACTATGATAAAGGCTGCACATCCACAGACTGTCAGGTAGAATAATTTTTTTTCAATATATCCCACTCAATAAACTTGGACACTGGGCAAAAACATTTAGACACTGCGACTAAGTCTTATAATGGTACTCTCATAAAAATACTTGGCATGAAATTAGGACTTCAGCGAACAATTCTTTTCATTAGTCTGCAGATTACTGCAGATTATTTTCAATTATCTGCAGATTATTTTTCACTAAATCAATTAATGGTTTGGTCTATAAAGCATCAGAAAATGCATCTCACAGCTGACATTTTTAATACCTCGTCTGGAACCCAATGAAGGGAAAGGGAACGTGGAGAACTGGCCGACAACATGTTCATGTTGGTTTTCAACCTGCACACAATCATTTGATTTAAAATGCTCAAAGAACCTTTTATTCTGAAAAATTACTAAAGAACCATTTCAAAAATGGGTCTTTACTGAACCAGTTGGGTCCACAAAGAGCTTTCTTAAAATTGTTTGATGGATCTTTGAGGTATTTTTGGGGAAATAACCTCTTGCTAAAAGGTTCTTTGGAGAACCAAAAAATGGTTCTAAGGCATCACTCCAAAGAAGCATTTCTGCTTCCAGTTGGAGCCTTTATTTTTCTGTGTGTTGGGAAAACAGTGAGTTTTGACTAGCCTTGCTAGAGGGACTATCATAATTCCAGTGATGTTACTGCAGATGGTGTCTGCTGCTATCCTCAGCAGTTGGCCATGGTGACACCAATAGTGTCTTCCTTCCAGCCTTCCAAGCAGCAGCTGAGGATCTACTTCAGCATTTTTCTCGTACAGCACACGCGGCATGAAGGTGACTGCCTGGCCGCAGCAGGGTGGATGAGCTGCAGGACAGCACAGACTAATGAAATCACCAACATGACATGCTCAGGCTCAGGTCACAGCTCTGTCCAAGAGCTCTTACCACCAGCTGCTTTTCACCACACTGTGGTCGCATTTCTTCCAGCCTGCCCACCTGTCTGCCTGAAGCAGTCTGAAACCAGGTCCACAGTGATCCAGAGAAATCTGAAGACACTGTTTTCAGTGTTTCACTGTTCAACAAACAAATGAAAAAATTACAGAAGTGAGTCATGTTAAAAACAATGCAGCAATGCTGCTCCTCCAACATATCAATAAAAGTTTGGCAGCTGCAGGACCTTTGCATGTGTTCTGTATATCTTTGCAAAACTAATCTGTCAATAAAAATGCTTGTCAAGTCACTAAAGACGCCATGGAGTGGGTGGTCATCATACTGACTTTGATTAAGTTCTACGTTGAAGGATGACTTTGTCATGGTTCTGGGGTAAAACCAATTATCAAACCAGCTCTTTCAATCTGTTTTTCTCATCAACTGCCGCAGTACTCTGATAAAACAGATATGAAAGTTTCCTATCTGCATCAATTACTGAAGTTTACACAGAAAGAATAACTTAGACTGGGTTTTTAAGTACAGCATTAGTGTTGCTTTTCTAGTTCAGTTTACTATCAACATGAACACTCAAGTATTTGTAGGACTGCACAGTCGCAACCTGTTGACCATTAATAAAGTCAGGGCTACCCCCTCCTCCTCCTTTTTCCAGCAATCAATAACTAGTTCCTTTGTTTTTGCAGTCTTTAAGTTAGATTGTTAACATCACAGTAATTCACAAAATTGTCCACTGCCCTCCTTTAAACAGAGTCATTTCCATGTGTAATGAGGCCTGTAAGGGTGGAGTCATCAAAGATTTTTTGTTAATAACATGACTCATCACAGTGCCTGCTGTCAGCAGTATACAGAGTAAATAGAAAAGGCAATGAAACAATATATGTTAGAGCTCTTCACGGAACAAGATTTTTAAATCCCACTCCTGCCTGCTCCCACAAGCTTCTATCACAAAATGCATCATATTTTGTCCCACTCCTACCCACAAAAATGTTCTTTGCCCCACTCTAGCCTACAACTTTTATGGTGGTATCGTTATTGGTGGAGATAGTGATAGTTGTGTTGTACCCATACATAATTATTGTAGACTTGTCACTTCTCCCAATGCTCTTATGACATGCACATTGCACTGTGTGGGAGTGTGGGAGAGAGAAAGAAAGAGAGAGAGAGACAGAAAAAGAGAGGGACACTTGGCTTGCATGCTTTTTTGAGATCGGAGGTGCTGTGTTTTGTGTGTTGGTTTGCAGAAAACTCATTTGCTCAAGCCTGTATTTTACGGTTAGCCTCATGCCCTTCCATTACATTGGCTCTTACACTGATTTTGCTGCCATGCATTCACATTTTCTGCCCAGTTTCCAAACAACAACCCTGTGATCGCAAGCATTTCAGATGTGGTTATTGAGAGCTGTGAAAGCATATAGTTTGAGCATTGCATTTTATAGTAACTATACTGTGAAATACACCTTGCAATTATTGTGCACTTGCAAAATAACAAAATAGCTTACCTGTACACAGTACTTGTTTAAAAAAAAAAAAAAAAAAAAAAACGATGTGCATCTTCTCTTTTTGTACTCCCTCTCACCAATCCCGATCCAATGTCATGAAAAAAGTCAGTACGGAAATACCACAAAATTGCATACAGCTTTCAGAAGTGGCAGTAACTAATTAAATTTACTCACATTAAACTGAGTAGCTTTTGTCTACTTTTTTAAATTAGCAGCTTTACTTTTACTGAAGTACACTTTTTTGTATTGTACTTCACTATTTAAAATCATATCCACTACCAAGTATTGATCAGTGACAGACTTGGTAGAACCTAGAGTGGTTTAAAAATCTATTGCATGTTCTGCTATTTTTTTTTTTTTTATCTTGACTGTTTTAAAGTCCTAAAGAGTCGTTTAATCATGTTGGTTCATAATAAAATAAGCAAATTAGAACATGGATGTATTTCTGTGAATATCAGACCAGGCACCTTAAGCAACATAGCATTCCTAATCATTCAACATGTGGAGCTACTTCATCAGGTAATAATCACATAAACCTTAGAGATGAGTGAAAAAAGAAAATGAATCTATTGGTTAGACTAGATTTTTTAATTAACATTAGTGTCAATCTGCATTCAGAGACTAAAAAAAGACTATTGACTAAAACTAGACTAAAATACTTTGGATTTTCTTCGATTAAAACTAGACTAAAATACTTTGGAATTTAGTCGACTTAAACTAGACTAAAATACTTTGGATTTTCTTCGACTAAAACTACGCTAAAATGCCAAGACTTTTCGTCGACTAAAACTAGACTAAAATGCCAAGACTTTTCGTCGACTAAAATGTGACTAAACAAAAAAGAATACAAGTTGACTAAATATGACTAAAACTAATAAGGGCATTTGACTCAAGACTAAGACTAAAACTAAATTGAAAAATAGCCGACAAAATTAACACTGCTTGGAGAGTGCCCTTGCAGACCTAAGACTCTAAAAAAACACATTTAAAACCACATCAGTAAAACATCAATAAAACCACATTTATGTTGTTCTCAAGGACTACAGATACTGACTGTAGCAATCTATGTATTTTCAGTGTAAGTGGCATCCTCACTGAAAGAGTCTCTGAAAATTGGTTTAACCTTGGCATCTGGTTAGATGAGAAATTTACTTTTAAACGTCATATTGAAAACCTTGCTGGTATACTGCCACAAATCCTGCTTTCCAACTCGCTGTAGAAAAAGAATCACTGAGGCAGTCTTCTTGTCAGTTTCAGACTCAGGGGATGTGATCTAGAAGTATGCATCTGCCTCTACACTTAGCAAACTTGATTCAATTTATCATTCAGTACTTTGCTTTATTACTGGGGGCTCATATAACACACACCATTGCATATTATGTCAGAGAGTTGGCAGGCACTTTATTAAAGAGATAGGCATTGGTTCTTGTTTATCTATAAAGTAATGTTAGGGCATCTACCATCCTAGTCTCAGATCTACCATTGAGTTTGGGAAGTCAGTCTTGTGTTTTAATGCACCTTACACATGGAACTGTATGGAACTGTTCAACACTCCAGACATTCAGTTTTCAACCTCCCTTTAGAGCCCTATAATTGTTTTAACCCTCGTAAAGCCTTCAAAACGACCCGAGCGTCCGCGAGTCTTTTTTCCGGGGTCCTGCGGCACGCCCATGCCTCGCCCTCGGCTCCGCGGCTGCAGTCGCAGCCTCCAACACTCCTCCATGCCCCCGGACCCTCCGGCCTTGGCCCCGAATGCGCCGCAGGATCCCGGACAAAAGACTTGTGGATGCTCAGGTCGTTTTGACCCTTAAAGCTTTACAAGGGTTAAAAGAATTGGTTGCCTCTTTCATTAAAACTGTATTTATTCACCTGCTTTGACTGCTATCAGACAGATTAATGCTAGACATGCAGATAGAAGTGGAGTAAGGACCTACTAAGCCACACTTGTAGGGTGATTATGACTGATAATGATAAATAAAGTTTGCTGATGATTAAAAAAATGGTATCACCAAATGGCTAAAGCAGACATGGCTAAGAGGCTCCCTAAAAGCAAATTATGAATGTGTGACATGAATCAGGCTTGTGTATTAGGCTGTCTCCTCTTACTGATTTCTTTTTTCTGCTGTGACTTATTGGAAACAAATACTAATCATGTCATCCTCAAAAACTTGTATTTGTAAGCCCAAATACAAATTCTTTTAAGCGTCCTGCTAGAGCAGCTAGTTTTAAATTCAAGGCAAAAACAACCTGGAAGTGCCTGCTGAGTAGTTGTTTAGACGCTGAGAATATCATGGATTGTGTATCTCTAACGCCTCACTTTGCTCAAGGGACCAAACTGCAATTTTGATGATGCATCACAACTTGTTGGACATTTTGAGCAGCTATTACACAGGGGAGGCCTGATGCTGATGGTAATTCATATTGCAGATCAGTAACACAGTGGGGAATGGACAAAATATTGAGATTGTTTTTATTCATTATTTTTATTATAACATAATTGAATATTGAAGGATCTGCGCTGCCCTGGAGGTGCACATTATGTGTGTATGTTTGTGTGTGTGCGTACGCGTGCATGTGTGCATTTGTGTGCGAGTGCGTTTTAAGAATCAAACTGTCAAAACTTCTGATAACTTGTGTATTTGTACTGTTTTCTTGCTGAATTTTAAACACGGGTATAAGCCACATTTCAAGCACCTTTTTCAGCTGATAAATATTAAAGAATTAATGCAGTGGATACATGTTATATTTAGCCTGCAAAGCTGCTTTAGTCACTATGAAACACAGCAGACAAGCTCACACTGAAAGAGGCTTATTCAAATGATGTAAAAAGCTAAGTTGACACCGCAGAGCAGGAATTCAGGAATGCTGCAACACTGCAAATGTGTGACAAAACTAAATTATTTGATTATTATTTGACTATAAAATGTCATGATATGCAATAAGAATCAGATAGGGCTGGTAGGGGTTGATTACTGATTAGCTGACTTTCTCTTTATTGAGCAAGTCAGAGGCTGTTAGTTAAGCAGGTTGACTCTTCATATGTCTAAGTTATGCTGTTTGGGGATTGCTAACAAAACATGCTGTGAAAAATACAAACAGGGGATACTATAGATATTGCAGTTTTACTTTGAACGCCCTTCTCCCTGAAACGGAGATCTGTGCCAGTGAAGGGGAACTTGTGGGTTGCTGCCACAGAGTTAGTGGAGTTCTTTGGGCCTAGTATCGTTAATCCATGTCTATGAACAAGTGTGACAATAAGCTCTCTGTCTGAACAGCAATCCTCTTAGGCGAAGCTTTGTGGGTAAACTCGCCTCATGCAAATTCTAAACCCCATTAGCTTTGAGGGACTAGTCAGCTGCATTGAGATTAATGGCCAAGTGACTACTTGATTTAATAGGGTTATTTCACATCTTCTGGGGGAAAAATAAACAACAAAGTTAATGCAAGACATTTGTCACCGACGTCCTCAATCTCTCCTCTCTAAGTGGGAGAACTTTCTTGCACAGAGATGCGTTACTCAGCCAGGCACCTATAAAATACTTGCAGATATTTAAATATTTCTCAAAAATGAATTGGATTTTGTCTATATGCATTTGCTGTGATTAGCATATGCCATTTGCAAAAAAAAAGGATCCTTCCATCCCTGTATACTAACATAAAAAACAAGGTAAAACAAAAATCCAAGGAGAAAAGTTTGTGCCAAACATGACTGCAGTAAATTAGAGCATAAAGATGTGTTAAAGTATATTAGAGATAAATTCAGTGAGGAGAGGAAAGTTCTGTTCAATTTTCCATTACAGGGTGAAAAATGGAAATCCTTATTTATCTTTTTTCCATGCCGTCAGCTTACTCAAAACTTTGCTGCAGGGGATTACTGGATGGGTGGGTGAGGCTCTGTCACCACAGAGTGGGAGACAACACACTGTGACAAAGGTGATCCGAGAGCACTGCCTGTTTCTCCAACTTACAGCTGTGAAAAAATGATTAGCACAAGTTGAGCAGGACTGTCTAAATACTTCATTATGAGCTTTAATCCCAAATCAAATCAAATGGCCACCCTTCTCTACACTATAAAACATGTCCACACAATTTATTGCCTGGGTGTCTCCTCACCTCCCAGCATGCACTGCTGGTAGCTTTCCGGAAGATCTGAGATTACCTAAAGCTGATTGATGGCCTTACCAGGTGAAATAAGTGGCATCCTCCAGTGGAGGGCTTAATACTGCCGTCATGTTGAATAGCAGTCATCTGAATAACTTGACAGTTAAAAGTGACATCTTGGAAATGTTCAAGTGAATCCGTTCGCTGCCTTTCAGACGCTGTGATTGAAGTTTTCTTCAGGTTCTCTGTAAAAAGGTTGCCCTTGATCAGCTTTTTCCACACTTAACCACACATAAACTTAAAAGGATAGTTCATGCATTTCAAAATTTTTGATGTCATTTCACTTCCCCCCGAGCTGTTATGTAGGACAGTAGTGGTGCTATCTTCCTCTCATTGTTAATGTGGCTAATTTTAAGAATGTTAGCTGAGGGGAGTCCACCTCAAGCATTTGGAGAATCCAGCCTTAAAATGAAAGGCCTATAGCACCACTGCTGTCCTACAAAACAGCTAGGGGGGAAGTGAAATAATATCACCCTTTAAGTATTCTGATCACTAATTGATTTTCGTGATGTGTTTTGCCCCTTTTAAATTCATTTATTATCTTTTACAGTTGACAACAGGTATTTCTTTGTTGCTGACATCAAAATTCAGGAAGTCTAAGAAATGGAATCCATCACTAAACTGACTTCTCAAATAATGATAATCATCTGAAAATTGAAGTGAAAAGTATTTTTTGCTATATCAGCTGATCCAAGCAAACACCAGTCATTTTTGGTTTTTCAGATCAGGGAGTGTATTGAAGATGGCTCCTCATTCATCTGCAGTTGCTACGTAGCACACACCCGTTAACAGGCTGGCCTGCTGTCTCACTTCCCTCCACCACCACAGCCTGCTCTTGTCTCATGTCCAATCACAATACTTATTTCTGTTGGCTTTGGAAAATATTCAGACACCTTATGTAAAATGGAGGAAATTCATTCATTTGTCTACATGCACAACAAAATGAAAACATGCTTTTTTAAATTATGCTTGTAAATGTAAATGAGATATGTCAGTTTTCATTTTTAATTACTCAGACCCTCCAAATTGTGCTCAGTGTTTCCTTTCATAACCCTTGAGCTGTCTCTGGAACCTTGGAATGCCTGTTACAAACTGAGCTGCTTCAACATGATGTAGACATACATCTGTGTGTAGGTAAGGTCCCCCAGTTCACAGCACATATCAGAGCAAAAACCAAGCCATGAAGCCCAAGGATCCCTGTGAACCTCCATGATGCAACCGTGCAGCAGCACAGAGCTCGGGAAGGGTATGAAAAAAGTTAATCCATTTTAAATTAAGGCTGTAACACAACAAAGTGTGGAAAAAGTTAAGCGGTTTGAATACTTTCTGAAGGCACTTTATATCACACCAACTTTGCACACAGATTTAATGCTGTTCTCCCAGACCAATGCAATAAGTATGATTCAGAAGTGGCTAGCTTTTGGCATCTTCAAATGTCCTATAGATCAAAGATTTTGGACAGATGGTACAGATTTAGAATACTGTGCAGTGGAATGGAAAGCCACAAAAACATTCTGTATTCCTGGCCTGCTTCCTCAGCTTTGTCATGTCAAATAGAAGATGACCAAATAGTCCAAGCCAAATTTCTGCATGACTTTTTTTTTTTTTTTTTTTTTTAGGAATAATACTAGCAGGCAAAGTACATTGGATTACAGCATTATCTAGTTGTTTCTCTATGGAGAACCTCACATATGATGTTAGATGAAAGAAGCATATGCAGACGGGTGACAAAAACAAACCAGTGTCTTGCATGTTACTTTTTTTTTTTTTTTTTTTTTTTGATTTATTTAATCTGTAATCTGTGGATACTGCTGAAAAACTGCGAATTTCCTGCGGGATGAATAAAGTATCTATCTATCTATCTATCTATCTATCTATCTATTTATCTATCTATCTATCTATCTACTAAGGTGTTGGGCCACCATGCTCCTTGTAATAGATACTGAAGGGATGGAACACCAGTCTTCCAACAGATAATTCCAAGAAATTTATTATTTGGTGTTTTGATGATGGTGGTAGGGAGTCCAAAGTCTCCCACAGGTGTGCAGCTGGGTTGAGATGTGGTGACTGAGAAGGTCATAGTGGATGATTTCTATCATTTTAATCTTCATCAAACCATTCAGTGAGCCCTCAGGCTTGTGCCCTGTGGATGGGAGTGTTGTCATCCTGGAAGGGACCATAGAAATGTGTCATCATAGGATAAAGGTGATGATGCAGAATAACAAACGCTGCGTCAAAGACATCTCGGGAGAGAAACAGAGAAAGAAAATGACCTGAAAATGACAAAAAGACAGACAAAGAGAAAGAGCAAGAATTATTAGAAATTCATAAAAAAAAAATAAAATAAGGATAGGGCAAAACTGTATTTAAAATTATTATAATGTATATGTCTTGCTAATTTTTGGGTCATTTCATGTTAAGTTGCTCGTTGCCTTTTTCCCAGGTCCCTGAAAGAAATCAAATGAATGTGCTCAGGTTTGGAAGGGGGAAGCTGATGATTTTCATACGGTGACCTGACATTCACACATTCCTCTGCAGGGTTTGAATCGGAGCCCAGGCCCTTTGCTGCATGGCATGCCCTCTCTCTCCCGCCTTTCCTGTCTCTCTCTACTGTGAATATCAAATAAATCAGGAATGAACAAACAAAAAAATCTTTAAAGAGGAAGATCTACTCATTGAAATACCCTGGAGCTCCTTGAATCCGGCCAGTCATAGGCCATAGAGAAAGAATGATGTCTGGTCTGATTCATTTTGAGAGCACGTGTCAATAACGGTACTGCTTCAGCTGATATTTTTGACAACCCTACACATGACATGTTACTTTTACATCGTTGTCTTTATTACTGAGTTATGTTCCATAGCTTGGCCTTTGAAAACTCAGTTGTAAAAGTGGTGCTGCTTGCAGCCCTCTGAAAGCTGACACATACTGCTAAATGACAGTCAACCTAACATGACTGGCTTGTGTGGCTGCTTGTAACTGGGATTTAGTGACTTCAAAGCTAACGTCCTTCTCCTTTTAGTGTTTTTTTTTTTTTTTTTTTTTTGTCCACCTGCTGTCGTACTTTGATATGCTAATTGTGACTGAGAGCGCGCAGGCTGGAATAAAGATTTTAGGTTTGTGAGGCTATCCACTCCATTTTTCTCCACTCCTGCGCTGCACCTCTTGGCTTGGTCTCCACAACAGTACAGAGGTGCCATTCATCCAGCCGCTGACTGACAATCAATGGCTCTGCCGTGGAACCAGTTTTGGCTGTGATTGATATTAGCTATTAGCCTCCTGCATCTGGACGTTGTGCTCTGGAAATGGGGCAGGACGGATGCCTGGAAAGCAGCGACCCAGCCTACGTGTCTGTATTGATCCAACCCAGATTGAGACCTCTAAATCTCCCAGCACCTTGGCTATATAAAGGACTATAACTACCTCACTCAAGCAGATCACAGTGTTGCTTTACTGTTGGGTCTTTTTATTGATTGTTTGGTGTAGATTTCATCTTGAAATCTCATTTCAACTTTTTTATGCGGAACAATCAGTGACAAAGTGACATTTCCATGTTTTGGTGAAATGGATTTAGGATCACACACACACACACACACACACACACACACGCACTTTTTGTCTCTCCTCCACTAATCTTGGGTGCTTTCTTTATTTTTTGGCTTGTTTCACCCTGTGGTGCGTTCTTTTTTGTGACTGACTGTGTGTGTCTTCTTGTAGTTCTGTCCTTCATCCTAGTCAGATAAAGAAAATCCTCTAGAGCAGTGTTTTTCAAAGTGGGGTCCTGGAGACCCCCAGGGGTCCTCAGCAACATGGGAAATACTTTAATTTTACTATAATTTAATAACACTGAATTCTGTTAGGCATGAGGGATCCTAGTAACATTTTCTTCTTTCTGATTCATTCTCACCATGATTTGCCAGTGTTCAAGTATGATATCGAAACTATTTAACCCTTTAAAACCAGAGCAGATGTACTTGGCAAAGTGTTCTTGTTGGAAGAAAACCAGTGGTTGTGTTTTTGTATCTTCAGTGCATTTTGGGCATGAAGTTAAAGGAAGTTTCAGCTCTTACAGCTTTGCAGGCTCAGGTAGATGTAACCATATATAATGATGACAATGTACCATTACTTAATAAGAAAGCAAAAAATAAATAAATAAATAAAACACAATTTCCCACGATCCTTGCCTGTGGCCAGAAAAGTGTGCATTTAGGTAGCGAGCTCCGTAGCCACATAGTTTGTTTGAAAAGTCAGAGCAACACGGAGCACAACAACACTGGAGCCCAAAATCTGAGCTGTTGTGGATGTAAGTTTTACTCCAGACCTGAAGGAGCTCTGAGAGTCGACCTTGTAGCTAGAACAGAGTGGATCAAGTTTGCAACTGGCACTGAGTTAGAAAAAGCTGAGACACAGGCATTCCAAAGCTCCAGACTGCCAGCATGATGAGGCATATGTGGCATAGTGTACTGACAGCACTTTGCAAGCTTTCTGAGTAATGACAATCTAACAAAAAGGAAGGAGTGCATGCACACCTGAAGACTGGATCCATGTATATTTGTATATGTTGTATATTGTATATTTAATAGTATCATTATGTTTACTAGTACATTAACCAAATGTTAATCCATATAACATCAGTTCATTTTTAAAAGCCTTTTCAACAAACTATTTGTTCAATTTTTTATTGCATGGAATGAATTTACACCAAAGGCAATAGTTAGTGTCAGTTTACTGTGAGAATGAGAATGATTTCAGCTGAAGTGACTGTGTTGCTCTCTCTTTATACCAACCCTCACCCTAAGCCATTTTACCTGAACTTTGTGTCATAGCTCAAGAGGGAACCTGCTGATGCTCTGACTCTCATACTTCCAAAACAATTTCACTTTTTTTTTTTTTTTTTTTTTTTTTTACATTTTTTGACAAATAAATATTTAAGAGATCCATGCCAGTTTATAAAAATATCATAGATCTCATGAATAACTTTCTTTGATGGTCTTACAAATCATTTACCAAAAAGTGTCCCACTTTAGCTGACTCCACCCTACATCATGTAGATCATCATCATGTTGTCTTCATCAGGCATTATGACGCCATATGGAGATTTACTTTCCACCTGACATGAACACTAACAAGTCATATTGATGGGAATCTTCTCAGTCGCTACCTTACCTTCCCACATGACGTGAAGGCAGCATTAGGCCTCAGCTACGGGGTCTGCACGTGGTGTTTCTGTTTCACCAGAAATCTTCCCCCTCTCCCCATGACACTGCTATTACCAGAGAGGGTCTTGGTTTTATCTCAGTCCACAAGAATTCTATCCTCTGTATTCTGTTTGTAAAAGAGTGTGGATACTCAACCCAAGCCCATTGCCACCCATTGGGATCCATCTGGACCCAACGGGGTGGGCTGGGCTCGGACAAAAATTTAGAAATTATGTTCAGGTTCGGGTTTGGTCACGTTGGCATTATTTTATTGGATCTTTAGTGTAAAATAAATAAAATGATGGACCTACTGTCTGTTCTGGACAACTTCCTGTATGGTGCTTAGTTTATGAGATGACACTGAAGGCAACACACAGGCTATTTAAGGCAGTAAATGTAACCCGGATAACAATGGAGGATAGAATGCCTGTCAGGTTTGGGTCGGTTACTGTGCTCTCATCTCAGGTCAGGTTTGGACAGAAATATGCAGCCCGATGTGCACTCTAGCTTGGAAATGAGGGTATGTCTCTTTAAGAGCTTGTGCTATGGAAAATGGTCAGTTTTCCTGTTAGTTCATAACTCGCCACTGCAAAAGTAGAAGACATAGGCTCAATTTGTAGACTTCGAACAAACGTCAGCTTAGTGATGCTCAACTGACATCAGAAAAAAATCTTTCAAAACAAAAAAAAGGTGGTTAGCAAATATGAAACAAAAAACAAACAAAAATATCCTAATATAAAAAAAATGCATAATTACCAAATTACCGGAAAATTTGAAAAGAAAAAAAAAACTGAAAATTTGCACAAAAAAAAAAAAAAATCAAGTAAACAGTATCTCTAATTCATGCGCGCGGGAACTATTTTTTGCCAGGGGGTGCTGCGTATGGGGTGGGGTGGGGAGGGTGGGGGGGGCTTAATTTTTATGTGACTGGTGGAGAGAGAGAGAGACTGGATTGGATTTGGAGGCTAAACTTTCAGTGACAGACAGACAACCAGCTGTGCGAGCGCAGCGCAAACAAGAGAGAGAGAGTTGCAGCAGTATCCCGCTGTGCTGGCAGACTCGGCAGCAGGGACGGTTTTTGCTATGGGCAGTGCAACTGCCCAGGGCGCAATCTACTTGGGGGCGCACGAGAAAAAAAAAAATCTCCAGTTTTCTAGACTACCGTATTGACCCGCACATGCCGCGGCACCATCAGTCGGCATCAGGTGGGCTGGCCGCGGCACCGTCCGATACCGCGCCCACCCGTCAGGTCTGCCGGATCTGACAGGTGAGCTGCCTGATGCTGGCCGGTGCCGCGGCCGACTCGCCTGATACCGACTGATGGTGCCGCCGACTGATGGTGCCCCGGTGCCGCGGCCGACCGGCGCTACTAAATAATGGCGAATTTGGCGATTTTTTTTTTTTTTTTTTCGGGCTTTATCGGGCTGTCGAGCCTAAAGTTCGGCTAATTAGTCGGGTCGGGTCGGGCCTCGGGCTGGCCCAGTCGGGCCCGGGTCGGGTCGGGTCTTAATTTTCAGGCCCGATGAGAACTCTACCGGTGATGTGTCTCGGCGTGATTGCCCCTCTGCACGCGTTTTACATGTTTTTCGTTTTCCTTGCATTAGGTGCAGTAGATTAATACACGTTTTACTTTCTCCCCCTGTCCACACCCTAAGTGACTGCCACAATCAAGTCATTTTCAAAAGAAAATGACTTTGAAATGTGGTAAAATTAATTTGACATTTATTCCACCCCTCCTCAGCAGGGGGTGCTGCAGCACCCTCAGCACCACCCTTCCCGCGCCCTTGCTCTAATTATGAAATATATTAAAACTACAGGTTTAATGTCAGGTCATTGAAGGTGGATCGACGTCACACTTGTGTTTAAATGCTTGTGAAAGTATTTCAGAGGGCGTATAACATCTGACAGATCCTGGAATGTGTTTGCAGTCTTTGATATTTGTCAGCAAATCACAAAAGTCACTGGATTTGCTCCAAAAAAAAAAAAAAAAAGGCATAAGGGATAATGCCTGATGGCTCTTCAAAATTCTACCAGTTCCCTCTTGCTGTCAGTAGAGGTGAAGCAGCCTCTTGCAGAGGAGGGGGAGGGGGAGGGTGAAGGTGAGGCCTGGTGGCGGGGGTAAAGGTTAGGGTTAGGGAAATGAATGCAGTCAGTGAAGGTCCTGTGATACAACTGGGTTGTGTGTGTTTGTGTGTGTGTCCTCCGGAAGCTCTGTGGTGGCAGGCAGACAGAGCTTTGATGTGGCCATGACTGGCAAAGCTCTCTGGCTGTGTGAGCCAAGCAGACGTAGTCATCCCCATGGCCTCTGATCTCTACAAAGAAGCATCTCTACATCTTCCTCTCTCTCTCTCTCTCTCTCTCCCTCTCTCTCCCTCTCTCTCTCTCTCCACCTGCCCTCATCTGTCCTGTGTGTGTTTGCTTTTTACCTTGACATAAACCTCCTCTGTCCACCTCCCCACCGCCTCTCCTTAACTGGCATCCTTCCAGCTCATCAGGATTAGAACATTGTGCAGATGGGCACAAAATCACCGATGTGACGGACGCCTCAGGTCTTTTCATGGACAGGGCTCTGCAGTGTACTCATGTTCATCCTCTTGTCAAACTTCATACTCCTCTCATCACTCTCACTCAGCCCAAAGCCCACCCCCCCTCTCTCTGTTCTCCCCTCCTATCACTCAGCTCACCTTCTTCGCTTATGGTGATCCCACCTCACCTTGACATTGTGTGTGAGTTCTCAGCGTCGTTCATTATGTACTCGAAAACATCTTCATTTAGTATTGGCAGTTGATGAGCAAGTTTAGCCAAGTATTTACAGATAGTCTCCAAAGGATCATACCAGTAGTTTTGAATGCTTTACTACATTTTACATTGCAACAAAATATTTTGCAAATCACACACGGGTACCAAAGATTTCAAAATCCCTCAATTCTCAAATATGAATTTTTGGTTGAACCATCCACCTTGTAATGTTCTGATTCTGAGTAACAAAGTCGCCACCATTCATAAACCACAGAGGTGATAATTGGCTGTGTAGAGTAATTGTTTCCCCAGGACCTATTTTCCCTGGTGGAGGGACCGTTTCACTCTGCCCAGTTTCAATCCATGAAAACACAACAGTGATGTTGCCTTTAGGGAAACTGTGGACGACTTTCTAACGTTGAGAGAATATTGGTGTGAACAAAGTTTGAACATAGTGGAATGAATGGAAACCAATGGCTGGATAAAACGTTGGAAAAATGATATTGGAGTTCTACAATACAGCTGCTGAAGTATATACATTTTGCAGATATTACGCTAAACATGCAGAAATTACTGGTGTAGTCCTTTATGTCAACCTATTGAATTGCAAGTCATTAAACACAACCATATAGGCATTGCAGGTGGAGTTTTTCAGCCGACGACTCAATATTCATCCGTCTTACTCCTTTTTGATACAAAGTATACAGTACCTTTCTGACTGTCTTCACCAATTACATTTTTTGTCTTTTCTTTTTCTCAGTTTTTTCTCCTTAACTCTCCGTTCAGGTCGCTTCAATCTGCTGTGCTGGTATGAATGTTAGATGCAAAATATTGCCAAAATATGCACATAAAATTCAGTCGCAATGAAAATAACTAAATCAAAAGAAATTGTTTGAAAACGATTTGCTCTTTGACAGGGACTGTGTGTGTGTGTGTGTGTGTGTGTGTACGCGTGTTTGTGTGCTGCACTACCTTGTTAATGAAGGATCTCAGTCTCTATCTGGCTGTCTCTCCCTCGCTCTCCCCCTCTTTATTTCTGTCTAAATGGAGGTTGTGTGTGTGTGTGTGTGTGTGTGTGTGTGTGTGTGTGTGGTCAGACCACCTCAGTTCCACCCTCAGTAGTGATAAAAGAGGAGACATAGCTGCAGGCAACTGAAGCCTGCTCCAGTGATTGTCTGGACACTGAGACCCACTAAATCGACACATCGGAGGTTAGAGGCTGGAAAAGTGACCGAGAGGACGGAGAGACAGAGCGTCTTCAAAGTAACACACATTTGTGGCAACTTGTCCACTCAATCAGCTTCACTACTAACTTAACAGAAAATAAGCAAATGATAATAGTGATGACCATAACCACTAAACACTGATCTGACTCAAATGTTCCCAACTCTTTTAGGAATTTCTGCTCTCAGGCTACAGCCACTGCTCAGTGTATCTGTACAGCGCTCAAACTTCACAGCCTTGTTACCATAGCAAACAAATATCATCGCCATTTTATTAAAAGACCACAGCAAACAGAGCAGTGTCTCTTCTACACCATTCAAGTTCTGTGCTTCCTCTGCTCTTGCGCTCACTTATTCATCTAAGGACCAGTCAAAGAGACAACACACATGCTTCTTCAAAGCCAATAGTCACATTCTAGCAAATGACCAGTACACACACACACACACACACAGAGATTGACAAAATGAACACCACATCAATCTTGGGTCATAATGACATCACATTACCTCTTGATTATACTGTAAACTGTTTGCAGTGTATGACTAAACCCCCCCAGGTGAGAGGTGGGGGCGAGACACAGATGTGGTCTGAGTCTGACTTTTTACTTTTTGCCACAATCTAGACACACATACAAACTTTATTCAGCATATTCAACAAAAATATCTGTACAGTCAGGTGGCCTGGGGCCAAAGTGCTGAGTGGGGAACCTGCCGTCACTCACAGAGTGTGCTGTAGTGTTAATGTGGAGCGCTGGAGTCAACAATCTACATCTGTGTTCTCATCACTTAGCTCGATTGATCAATGGCACGAATGGTGCAGCCTGTTTATTTAAAGTTCAAGTCCATTCATCTCTGTTTGGTTACGCTCCATTTAAACATGATGCTAGTCTCTAGTCAGGGTTGGCTTGGTCATTTCCAGTGGCTAGCAGTGGCTTCACAGTCATTTAGTTCTATTAATTAACTCAGCAACAATATTTGCAATGTGAAATTTACTTCTTTAACAGTTAAAATAAAACAACAACAACAATATCTTAAACAGGCTTCAAGCGCCTCTATTTTTTTTTTTTTTTTTCATATCCAGATTTTAGCCCTTTCCTATGGCAATAAAGTGCATATAGAGCACATACTGTACATGCTATATGTTCTGACTTTCTTTGAAGTCAGATATCAACCAACCAGGGTTGTCCAACTCTGACATGATGGATAATGTGCTGTTTTTGTTTTTTTTTTCTCTATAATGGTCATAATTGACCATAACGGATCATTACACACTAGTTGGGATATGGGAAGACTTTAAACTGAACTGATCACAATACCAAATTTTGATGTCACATAAAATCCTTTCCTCAAATGCCAAAATAATCCTCCAGAACTTCCTTTTTCCAGATTTAATTCACTTACATGTTTCTTGTTGCCCAACTATTAACTGTAATTCAGATAAAAGTGATGCGCTTTGGCCTTTCATGTGCCGGCCCAGTCTGGTCATTGGTGATTAATGAACCACTTCCATCTCCACCACTGTGAACTCTAGCCTGGACTTAATTAAAACTCAGGCATTGACCACCAATCATAAATTACTTCCCACAACCTGTGACACTTTGAGAATAAAAAGAACAAATTGGTTCCTTACCAATTAATAATTCACAAATGAAAGGAAATACAGCCCAAAGCAGGGCCTTGAAAAGAGTTCCTCGTCTGTGTGGTATGGAGGAGGCTGATAGCACCATCGCTAAACCATGAAGGCACTAGACCTCAGCGCCGCTGACCGGGTGATTGATGGCTGTTGTCTGGTGTGCTTGTGTTTTACAGGTAGCTGCTGTCATTGCAGTGTGACCGCACCGCTTCTACCCAGTGTGCCCCCTGACCTGACCAGCTGGTTTCCAGTGGGAGGGAGCCACCCTGCAACAACATCTCTACTCCATCACCTCTGCCTCTGTGTACATGTTCATCAATCCAAGGACGGAGGCCTTTCCCAGCATACAAGTGGTCATGACTTCTGTGTATTTGTGTCGTCTGTGGGGTGATATGAAAGGGTTACTGTTTTCCCCTGAACACCATGAATGTTGCTGTTTCTTCGACTCCTAACTGCCGTGATTTTGGCAGAGAAATCAGCTTCAGGGCGGGGCAGGGCGAGGCGACCTGAGCTTTAGTGTCTTTACTGCTGTATGCTGGCTTCCTTTGTGTATTTTTACTGACTTGAACATATTTATCTGCTTGTAGTGTATCTATTATCTGTAATTTAGTCAGTATTAAACTGTAGTTTTTTGTTCATATTGATGAAGAATGACAGACAAAAATATATCTTGCAAAATAAAAGACTACATTAAAGAGTGAAATTGTGAAAAGGTGTTGATTTGTAATCTGTAAAAGCTGCTGGATGCTAAATATGTCCATATTTTCCATCTAAGTCAGTGGTTTTCAAAGTGGGGTCTGGGGGCCACCAGGGGTCCTTGAGGGTCTTCCAGGGAGTCCTCAGCACAATGAGGAATAGTTTAGTTTCCCTTTAAAAGCTTGTGAATGTGTCATGTTGATCCAGCACTGTCACTTATATGACATTCAGTTCTATCATTTTAATAATTAAATATAATTATGTAATTTTTAAAAATATATATTTTTGATGATTTTAAAGGTGATTTTTAAAAAATTAATCTTCAGGTAATGTTGTATTTTTTGTTTTGTTTTGTTTTGTTATGTTATGTAATTTGATAGTCAACTTTTCCCCATACTTATGAAAGAAATAAGAGAATTTGCTGAGGGTTTTTTTTTTTTTCAACATACATCACTATGACAGAAAAATACATAAAAGTGATTATTTTAACATTATGTTTTATCACACAACTTTGCATTGATTTGACAAGTGTGACACGTAGACAATTCCAGAATTAACACAAACCAAAGTGTATTTTCATACCAGTCCCAGGGGGGGGTTGGGGCTGAATGTAAATCTAACTGGGGGTCCAGAACATGAAAGCTCAAAAACAGCTGTTCTAAGAAATATATTGGACTGATAAAATCTACTCAGAGATGGCTGGCCCATCCCAGCAACTGTGTTTGGGAAATCTTTTCAGCTCATAGGAAGTGATGCGTTCTACATATTAGGTAAACAAGGAACAGAATTACACTGTGATCTGCAGGCTATTTTTGTCTGCATCCAAATGTGGAAGCAGCCCTTGTGGACTTCAGTCTTATGTACTGTGGCGTGTATAACTGTTTGTTGTGCTTTGCATCATTACATCAAGTCTGTAAGGGTGCTGGGCTGTGGGCACAAAAGACACTAATTGGACAAGACCTCAAACATCATGTGTTGCCATGGATATAACACAAAGATCTGCAGATATAACAAGTTTGATATGAATAACACCTGAAATGACTTTGAATAGGCAAGCAGCATTTTAAGACTTAGGGCTCTATCTTTCACACTGCGCTACCCGTTGCCACTACCCGCTACCCGTGAATTTAGGAACTTCCGCTATCCCTAAATGGTATCTTGCAGCCACGCTACCCGCTATCCATTATGCCGACTCTGTTATTTGCACCTGGAGGTGTGCCCGTGGGTGTGTTTATGTGCTTTACCTACAGTTGCTATCTTGAGCACACGTTAGGGAAAGCGGATAGAGGTCCTCAGAACCACCCGCTATCCCATTTGGGCTTTTACAAGAGCGCGCCCAGGCGGCTTCAATGCTCGTCCACTTGGCCACTTGGACCTCCCGAATTAACTCGCCTGTAAAAAGCCACCTTGCTTTAGCCTCAGTTGAACTCCTGAGAAAATGGCAGAGATAGTACTAAATCGCGACCTTCCTCTCTCCATCACTGGTTTTGGTTTGTGGATTTAGGATAGCGCAGCCTGCTCTTAAAGGCAATGGCACCTGGCACACTGATTGGTTTAACTGGCGTAACGCCCAAACCACACCTATGCATAATGTAACGGGTAGCACAAGTGTTTTAGGGATAAAGGCAGGTGTGCAAGATAGCAACTTTTGCGGGGGAACGCCTCTTACGCAATGCTAAATCCCCAAATAACGGGTTTAGGGACTCTGACACCCTTCATGTGAAACCCTCAACTGATGATGGTCTCAATCACATTTTCCCCCCGTTGAAATGAAAACCTCCATTCATCTGATCCTGCAGATTACCACGTACAGCTTCCATATCATAAATTCATTGAGCCTTTTGTGTCTGTGTGTGTGTGTGTGCAATAGCAAACTGCACTACATCACTTATAACTAAAATGAAGGAAATAAACAAATGTCTTCAGATAAGCAGGATTAGGCTAAATGGATAGTCGGTTACTGACACTGGAAGACCTTTGGAGGACTTTCACTTATATTTTTATTGTTTTAATGGGCTTTCTTTGACAGTATTCCTTGACCTCTTTATAACACAGCATCCTTATTGCTATGAATTTTGGGTAATCCCACTGGTGAGATTCGCACCATAGTGCAGTGGCTCCAGAAGTTTTTAACTGGGATGGCTGTGCATGCAGTAGGAGCCATGGGGGGAAAGTGTTTTTGTTTACGAGCTTGACACCAACTTTGAATGAAGACAGAGTTTGGACCTGCAATCCTAAGCTCTGCAGCGCATGGGCTTTTTCCCTGAGGAACAAAGTGCAAACTGCAGGATATTAACTTCCTTGGTGCACTAACATAGCACCAAGTTAATAAATACTAATCACACTTTTATCTTGAGTTAGAACACAGATTGGACTTGTGCCTAATCACGTTCAACAAGTGGTAGTGACCATGGGTCCAAAACAAACCATTTCAAGGAACTCACAAGTTACTGTTACCTTTTACCAAAAGGCAGCCGAGGCTACTTGGAACAACTAAATAAATATGTCAGCTGTCTTCATGAAAACTAGACCATCACTATAAGACTCCAAAAGACTTTTAGGTTGAATCACAAAATGCTAAATTAATTAATATTGTAAACGGGGATTTCCAAACAGCTTGATTTCTCTGAAGTGTGTTGTGTTACTGCAGAAAGGTGTTGGTCAGCTCAGTCTGAGAGACGACACAAGATCAACTGGAACACACTTTGCCAACCAGCAGCTTCACACCTCGGTGCTGCATTTTTGGTCTAAGGCTAAGTTCAGACGGTGTGCTGATGCCACGCCAAACTCATTTGAAATTCACTGACTCACATCAGATGAACTCATTCAAACTTTGTGTTTATTACATGCATACACATCATGATGCGCTATTCTGCGCTACTCTGGTGGATCAAGATCCTGCAGTAACATCCAAAATCAAGTGCATGCCTTATTAATTGGCTTAGTACGAGTCAGATTTTACTGACAAGCAGATATAAATCCAAATGATCTGCATGACAGTGAAAAAAAAAAAAATACAAACTAAAGAATTAATTTTAACGGAAATAAACAGCTATGTTACTTTTGAACAATAATTAGACATGTTCAGCCAAAAAAAAATTGTGAATGAGAAATAGGAACACATGTCCTTCAGTTATTCTTTATCAAGAAAGCAGATGAATTCAAATGTAATTTTAAATGCTTTGCTTGACAAAGTAGGGCAGGTGTCAAGATTTAACGAGCTCTTTATGATCTGATGGAACACCATCATCACAACATGAGGACATATTTGTTCATTACTGAACTGCAGCCTATATTAAATACCACTGCAACTGTTTAGCATGCCATTAACATAAATTATCATTAACTCTGGCTGGTGGAGATTGGCTGTGGAGCAGCGTATGAAACAAATGAGCTCTGCAGATGAAGCTTCATCCAGAGCCCGGCAGCAGGACCCTCCAGCTTCAGAAGCGCGGCCTGGTGAACTCAGTCATTTTAATCAGCTGTGCTACTTTGGAAAAGGTAAACACTGCCACATGTTGGAGTTCAGCTCTGCAACAGCATCTGAACTGAGCCTAATCTGACCCAGCGCTAACCCACGTGGCAGCCAATCAGCTTGCATCAGTTTAAGTTTCACACCAATTAGCACAGTTCAGACCAAAGCAATTAAAGTACAAAATTATTTCATTGCTTATTCTTTCTCACATACCACAGATTCAGCCATTCTTCAGTGAGAAGGGTTATGAACAAATGGAATACATAGGCCGATGTGACGGGGTCAGTTTTTATCAACTGCATGTTTTATTTTTAACCTTGTTGTGTTAAGAGTTTTTAGTGAGTTTTGGATGCATGTAGTATTTTGTCCAACTGGCCCTGAACTGCTCATGGACTCCAGCAGCAATTAGCTGCATTAGCGCCAGGTGTGCAGCAGCAGCAGACAAACTTTGTAAGCAGGCAGAGCACACAACACGACAGGCCCCGCAGCAGGAGAGACGCCACGCAGCAGCAAGAGCCAAGCCAGAGGAGCCGAGTCGGCCAAGAGACGACAGGAGCGCAGCCCGGAGGGTGGACGGCTGGAGGGAGAGAAGGAGCCCTGCTGCCGGCTTGATTTGAGGGGAAGCCGCGTGGAGTAATAGAGGGGTGTGGCTGCGATTATTTTAACCAGCTGTTTTAACAGTGGATTGCCTTTTTAACTTTGGGGACGTTTATAGTGGATTTTTATCTGGTTTTAATCCTGATCACTTTATGAGCCCCCCAGTCTCATAAAGTGATCCAGCCTTGGGGTTATTCCTAGCATGTTAAACTTGTAAACAACATGCTTGTGTGGGACACAGAGTGCTGCAGGGTGGGTGAATTAGACATATCTATATTTTGATACCCTAGAGGTTCTTAAGTTTGTTGTGTGGGGTTAAAGCGTGTCTGTAAAGTTAACATCAGGAGTACTGCCACCAGACTGAGGTTGGTTTATTAGACAGGCTGTCTCTTACACATGCCTCGTGGCCTCTATAGTGGCTGCATTGTTTTCAGTTCTTAAGGATTCCCGTGTGCAGCCCTGGGACATCTTCGAAGGGGAGACAGAGGATTGATGGACTGCCACGGGTGACTTTGGGCCGGAGTTTTTCAAACTTTCTTTTTAAATAAACCCTGTTAAACTTTTACCTTTGGTTGAGTGAGTTTTAACTCTGCTCATCCCTGATTTTAAGAACCTGAATAGTCATTTTAACAGAGTCCTAAGCTCTTTTTATCCTAGGTGGCGCTGTTGGCTTTTAACCATTTTGATTTCATTTTAGTCCAGATTTTAAATTCCTTCAACCTCACCACACCATTACTGCCCAGAAATGGGTTCACCAGATCATTCACCTCAAGATGGAGGTAGGTAGGACCCAAATGCAGGTGCAGGCAGTGAAACAGGCTTAAGGAATATAAGAATGTTTAATCAAATGAGGAGCAACACATGGCAGAAACAAATACAATAAGCAGACAAAGAAACTAAGCTGAAGACAGGACTTAAATACACGGGGAACTAACGAGGAAACAAAGCACACCAGGGGAAGGGGCTGGAACACAAGACAGGAGGGCACAGATGATTGGCTGAGGGAAACACTGGGGAGGGAACAGACCAATCAGGGCCCATTACACAACTCAGGACAGATGTGGGAAGGGCAAACAAGACACAGGTCTAAACACTGAGGGGCACAGCAGAGGGGTGTACTACGCAGCAGGTTCAGTGGGTTAGTGAGGTATGTTGAGTCTAAAGCCAGGCTCTCCTGTATCACGAAGGTGGCTCTCTCTTTACTCGGCTAGATCACCATGGTAACTTATGTTTAACTTATGCTCATAACCTGGTCCCGACCAGTTATGAGTTAAGTTTAACCCCGCCTGGCTATAAAAGCGGCGCTAAAGTAATTTTTGTCCGGTGTTTGGTGGCACATATGCACAATGCAGTTATACTATTAGTGGTGCACAGACTTCACGTTTGTTAGAAATATTCCGTTGTATCACAGACTTTGTTATAGTAGCCTACTTTTTTAAAGGAAACCCTTTATATTATAACCATGGCTGTCACGGCATCCGAAGGTGCTGATTGGACGGGAGCAGCCAGTGGTGATTCAAACGCACTCCAAACGCCACTTATTCCGATTTAGAAAAAAAGATTTAACAAAAAAGGAGCAAACAAACATCAACCGAAATGGCTCCATAATTCAAGTTAAACTTCAAATGTAACGAACAATTATCTGAAACTACTGACAAGGAGCTCTAAGCAGCATAAATAGTGGTCAAAATTGTCATGTAACCATGGTAACCAACCGACACCGCTAGACTCACCCACACACACCTTCAGTCACCTGACTTAACCTCAGGCTTTACCTCCAATTCCTAGGCAACACTCCCATAAAGCTACTGAAGTTACAGATTTCTAAACTAAAATTCATAATACTGAATGAATATTGCAGCAATTATTTAAAATGGCTATAACAGTGACAGAATCCCCCTTTGTGCTTCCTTTGAAATTAATTGCCAGCTTTCCTCTCTCGCCTTATTTGCGGCCACAGTGTTGCTCTTAGCGTTACTTTATTTTTGAAATGTTCATAGCTTTCCATGAGGACAAGCTGCTCCTCTTGCGTGAACTATGCAGCCCGTGAACGGTCCATTTTTCGTGGAAGTAGAATCATATGAGGCCAAAACGGCCCCTTTTCTGTGAAGGCGCACAGAGCACAAAGCTGACAGCCGGGCTTAACAAACCTTGATGAGAACCAACGTCGTGATACCACTTAACTTTGACTGGAGCTTTAGGTTTTGTTGAGCCTGACAGTGAACATGTTGAGCCTCCTTTGTAGTACAGCCCTCTGAGCTCCAGGTGAACCTGACAGGCAGCATATATACTGATATTCAGATCAACAACATATACAGGCTAATGTGTTGCTAAACTTCCACTTTAAGAATGTTCATAGAATCACTGGAAAACATTCTTAACCCTCCTATCTTTGGGCTCAGTTTGACCCCACTCAGTGGTTAACATCACTAAGTACATGTTTAACATCATGTTTTTGCTTCATATTTCCTGACTTTTTCTGTTAAAATTAACATGTTTTCAATGTCTTGGACACATTTTGTACCAATAGGTGTTTCTTTGGGCTGTTTCAGCTGTATGAAACATATAGAAATAAAAACATAAGTAAATAACATTTTGCAGAAATTTGTTTTGGTTGACACAGAAACTATAACATGCTATTTATAATTGTCAAAAAACCTCCCTCTGCTTTAGGGTCCTAACCAAACAACTGTCCCTGCAGCAGTGTGAGAATCCCTCCAGCTCATTTGGAAGGGAAAACATGATTCCCACAAGAATTTACAAGAGGGAGTGAGTGTGGGGGGTTAAGTTTTATTTAAAGGGCTATTTATGTCAACAAGACACAAAGTACCTGACACCTAAATATGGGCAACAATTTTTTATTATAATCATTTTCTGGAGGTTTAAATTACTGGTGTCAAATTGACCCAATTGTTAAAAGCAGTAGTAAATTTGAGGGCAGCAGGAGGGTTAACCAAGTGGCCTAGCCCCTTTAAGGAATAGCCCAGTGTGGAGGTTGTGTGCATAGAGTGTATGTGTGTGTGTGGTGGTTAGGTTGGTGACCAGCACAGAGAGTTGACAAACACAGCAGGACAACGTGTGCACCGGTTGAGTTTTTTTTTTTTTCCAGGAAACAACTGCCACTTGCTGCATGACCAAAAGGGCTTTAACATCGAAGTTAACAACAACTTTGACCCTGGAGCAGCACCCTGGTTACAGCCTGAGCGCACAGGCATGGTGACATAGTGCAGGGAAGGATCAGTCACAAGGTCAAACCAACAGGATCTCAGTTTGGGAGAGAAACACTATTTTATTTGAAGGGACAGATGGGTGAGAGAGGAGGTTTAAAGATTTGTGGTACACCCACGAGTGCTGGATGATGTCACTATTTAAGATGCTCTGTTTTACAGGAAGTAGAAGTCATGTGACATCATTTCATTGGGACTTTAATTTCAATAGCTGGAAATTCTGTGAAGTGACTAAACTGTCATTACAGTTGCCTGTCACTTTGTATTTAAGGCCACTGGTATGTGACATTGCCTAGTGCAGAAGTTTTCAAAATTTTTCATGTTTGCACCCCCAGTCTGACTTTCATTAAGCCAGCAATCCTCATTTGAAATGCTTTTGTCCTAAGGACTCTGATATGAAAAATATGTAAGCTACTATATAATTTTGAAACCAAAATATATATTTTGGTTTCTAAATTAAATTAAATTAATACATAAATTAATTACAAGAATTAATATAACACAATATTTATAATTAGATTTCTTGTTTAAATGCTTGTGAAAATAATAAAATATGTTATTATTGCTCATAGATATTTCTAATGAATCGGATAATATTGAAATGGAACTTTTTACTCATTTTGCTGAGGAGCCTATCAAGGACCACCTCTACACATCTGGTGTTTTCTCCCATTTGTGAGCGTGAGCTGTCCTTGTGTTTAGTCTGTATTTTGTCATAGCTCATGTAGAGCAGACAGGCGCCCACACACAGTGAAGCTGGGAACATGTGACACATTAATTGCAGGCTTGCGGTGTCCTGAAGCACTCAACCATAGGCTAATCAATAGCAGACAGACACTTTCCCTCTATTTTCTGCAGATGCCTCACATTTACATTTCTTGCAGGATGACGTGTTTACAGATAGTAATAGGCTTAATTTGATCTGTAAGAGGGGTGATTATGTTGTGCATCCCCAGGCTGTGTGCTAGCTCCAACTTCTATACACAGATAAGTGTGATGCCCCGCTGTGCAGCTAGAGGGACAGCTCCACAACTTAGCATGGTTTGCATCCTTTACAAAAGAAAAGCAGGTCTATTTGCACAACATTCTCAATGTCTGGAATCAGCAAGCTCTGAAATTCTGACAACATCCTTCAGAGATATTTTCCACTAACCACACCAGTTCACACATATGACAGCCTCTCATTCACAGGTTTCAATAGACAAGGAAGAAACACAAAAAGTAGCTGGTATTTGTCCTATGAATACCTGGCATCTCAGTCGGAAACAACAAATAATGTATGATGTGATTCATTCCCTGTATTTTTTTCAATTAGTGTTGAGGAAAGTTTTTTTTTTTTTTTTTTCATTTTAGTGTAAGCTTATGTTACTCTGCATTTTCGATTCCATGAAAAACTGTTAAAAAATGCAAATGAAATTACCAGTTAGAAAGCCCTTTCAAACATTTGAATAAGCAATCAAAGTCTGTTTTTCCTGCCTTGGGTCTTGGTATCTGGGCTTCATTCTGCCCAGGTTGCTGGACAGTCTTAACCCTGTCCATGGTCTCTATTACTCACCATGGTTTACTCTGTGACGGCTAGCTCCCTCTGTGCATACAGCATGAACGAAGGGATAATTCCCCCAGGACACGCGTGCCGAGGGGAATTTCAATGTAAGGTTGGAGCAGTATTCACCTTTGATCAATGTCTGGATTGTTAATGAATGGTTATTTTGGAAAAAAAGAAAAAGCTTTGGAGACAAGTGTGTAAGTGCAGGTGGAAAAGCTTAATCACAGTAAAAACAAAAGACACATGCTAAAGGAGAAGTCTTCAGCTGTAGAAAAACCCTTAATTGTAATGAGTAGCCAAAAGAGAAGTAGAGTCCCCAACTGTAGTCATATTCAGTCAGTCGCATCACCAAGGAAGAAAGGAAGGCAATTTTGTTTCTATGACACTCTACCACAGCATAACACAAGCTGAGGCTGTTCAGAGCTGGCCCAAGCCCCCCCCCCCACCACCTTGATGCCACCAATACCATTCACTTACAGTAAATCTGACACACTCATTATCAATTTTATTGGTTGTAGCTGTCTGTGCCTGGCATGTTTTTACTCTTCTAGGGCTTTTAATCTTAAAAGGTAGCAACCTCACAGGAGTGGTCTGGTGTTAACGTGCACTAAGATATTTCCAAAAATAATAATGATACAGTAATAAGTGGTATACTAAATGTGATGTATTGAAAAGTAACAAAATAAAACAGCAAACTCTGCATTTACTTTTGGTTTAAAAACCACTTCAACTGCTTTTGGTTTTTCCCACAAAATATTTATCCCCCTTGCTGACAGCATGTGTGACGTACCTGGTCACGATGGATTCCTTATGGCGTCTGGTTGGATATGATACCAGGGCCTTCGCTCTAGCTTCATCACTGAGCCCCCTACAGCCTCTGAAAGATGGTCGGTGCTCTTGGGGGCCTTCTGGAGGCAACAGGGGCCCTAAGGAGTTGCTTACTTTGCTTATGTGTTGTGCTGGCCCTGCTCTGAATATCATTGTCCAATCAGCATCAAGCTGTGATACGTTAAGAACCACCCGCTTTGGGGCACTTTTGGTCTTGTTAAAGGTTGCCCAGACCAGGCCCAGGCCCAATCCCAGTGTCCCCCCTAAGGCCCAAGCCCTGAACCCTCACAGACCTAACTGACGTCACCTTGTGAGTGATTGAGTGTGAGAGGCTGCAGGGGCTCAAAATGGTATAAATAGGAATGGGACAAGACGTTGCGACATATCGACATATATTACTTTGACGACGCAAAAACATGTTGTGCAGTATTGCGGGTTTGGGACTATTTATTTAATGTTTTTTACTTTCTTTACGGCCCAGGTACTGAGGGAACCAGCTGCCTGATTTGAACATGGCATAGACTCTTGCCTTACAGTGGATGAAAGCTAATTGTCAAATAATCAATTAACTATTTTTTGTCAACAGTATCATTAAGCAAAAATTAAAAGAACTAGTCGAGGAGTACACTAGGTTTATAATATATACTTGCATTATTCTAATTTCTTGTGGTTTTTATGCAACATCTTAAATCCTTGTTAATGTAGTGTTTCTTTGTAAATTTAAGCATACCAGCTCACACAATATGCCAGGCTGAACACCCATGTGCCGGTCCTCAGGATGTACATGGATGTGGAGCGAGACATGAGGATTGACTTCAGGATGTCAAGGCAGGCTTTCAACACTCTCCTAAACATTTTGCATGAGCAGAGGGATCATGGCTGGGGACATCATTTAGAGGTCCTTATTTTTGTTTTTTGGCTGGCTCATGGGGTGTCTTACCGGGTGACAGCACAGGCTTTTGATGTGCCAAAGTCTACCATTTTTAGAGTTGTGCATAGGGTTGCCAAGGAGATTCGTAGATGCAAGTCTAAGGTCATCTTCCCCAGTCCAGACACCTTGGAGGAAGTTGGCCGAGGATGTGGACAGCTGGCACAGCATGAGGCCTTCAAAAAGGCTGTGTGGGCTATAGATTGTTGTCACATATGAATGAAACCACCCAAACATAACCAGTTAGATCATTTTAAACAACAAGCAGTTTCACTCTATTCAACTTCAAGGCATCTGTGACTCCTCTGGGAGATTTCTGGACATTTTTATCGGTTATGGAGGTTCATGACAGGTACATGACACACGGATCTTGCGAAACAGCCCAGTTTATGTCAGTTCCCTGTACCATCCACCTGGTTTCTTGTCTTGAGCTTCCCGTTACAAATATAACCCCATCTCAGACACTCATTACAAGGGAGGATGCAGGAGCGCTTCAATGGAAAGCATGGCAGGGCGCGTTCTAGAATTGAGAGGGCATTTGGGGTCATGAAGGCATGGTGGTGGGCCACCTTATTCAAGGCGCTGGAGGTTCAGCCCAAGTTATTGTTCAGACATTGCCCTGCTTACACTACTCACAAAAAGTTAGGGATATTTGGCTTTTGGGTGAAATTTATGGAAAATGTAAAAAGTTCACGCTACAGGGATATTATATCATGAAAGTAGGGCATTTAAGTAGAAGCATACACTGGTGATTTCCTCATCTCAAACAATTTCTTGAAACAAAAGCCAACAACAGTGGTGGATATACCACAACAAAAAATGTCAGTGTCAATAACTTGTCATGTGCCCTTGAGCATCAATTACAGCTTGACAACGACGTCTCATGCTGTTCACAAGTCGACTTAATGTCTGCTGAGGCATGGCATCCCACTCTTCTTGAAGGGCGGCCCTCAGGACATTGAGGTTCTGGGGTACAGAGCTCCGAGCCTCTACACGGCCACTCAGCTGATCCCATAGGTTTTCTATGGGATTCAGGTCTGAGAAAGTGCAGGCCACTCCATCTGAGGTACCCCAGTCTCCAGCAGCCGTTCCCTAATGATACGACCTCGATGAGCTGGAGCATCAAACACCTGATGTGAATTTTGCCGTTAAACTCCTTGTCAGAGAACAGCAACTTGTGCAAAAAGTACTGAAACATTGAACAGTTGGACATGTCAGGGCCGGGTCTACGCAGGGGCAAGAGCCCCTCAAACTAAATCCCCCAAAATATATTCAGTTAGACATGGTAAAAGGTGCTGGAGCACAATGCCCCCTCAACATTTGTGGCTGCCCCCTCATACATGCCTGGCTAGACCCGGCCTTGGGACATGTGCATTCAAAAGTTTACAGAAGGTCACATTAAGTTCACCTGTAAAGGTTATAATGCATTTTAGGTTCATCCTGAAATTTCACCCGAAAGCCGAATATCCCTAACTTTTTGTGAGTAGCGTATGTGTTCCTCCACAATGTGTGCCTCAGACACGGAGATGTCATGGAAGAGCCAGAGCTCCAGCCTGAAGATCCTGGGCCCCCTGCTCCACTAGATCTCGATCATGATTATGCTAGACAATGAATTTTTGTTGTACATGTAAATTAATGTTGGGATGAGTCAAATCCTCTTTAATTTAAATTAATACTAACTACCACGACTATGTTTAATAAATAATAATAATAATAATTTTGTGGTCATAAAGCCACAAATAACTACATTACATTACATTACAGTACAGTACATTACAGTACATTCTGTGTTTGTGATGGATCCAAAAGTTGGTTGCTACTCCAGAATGACATTTCAACATGCATTTCTGTTCTGCAGCCACAAATCCCCCTTAAAGCAAACTCTTTGAATATTCATGCTGGAAATCTCAACTCATAAAACACTGCACTCATGTTTAATGTCATACAGCTTTTAACCGAGGCATCATCATCCTCAACCGAGGAAACAAATCTATGTAATTTATAACATGCATATTTTCAAACCAATTAAATTAAATTTAAAAAAAAAAAACCTATAGAATTGATAACCATACATAAAAATATTCAACCCAAAACAGAAGGCTACTGCTTTTCCACCAACTTCCCAAAGATATCAATAAGTTTGTCCAACTGCTCCTGCTTTCTCTTTTCTCTCTCTTCGTCCCTTTTATCCAGCTCCCTCTCCTCTTCTCCTGCCTTTCTGTGTACTCTTTCAGGTACTCTAAAACCTCTTTTTTTCTTTTTTGGTTTGGGCCTTCTGGAAACCCCAGACAGTTGGTTTGGGGCAGTGGATGGCCCTGCAGCAGAGGTACTGAGCAGCTCATCAGGCTCCTCTGTAGCATCTGATGTTCTGATCTGATCTGATGTTCAGAGGCCTGATGGAGGCCCTCCGCCCCAGAGCCTGGTGCACTGCCTCCAAGAAAGGCCAGTCTGCGGCTGTCACCTCCCCACCCTCCGTCCCGGATCCGGTCAGTGGTAATATCAGATCCTGTGTAAAAGATATAAAAGAAACAAGGTTAAATTAACACATTACATCTTTTGATAAAACCTTACTTAATATTTATAGGACTTTATAGGAGCAAGATAATTCAAGATTCACCATTAGTCTAAAGTATGTGCTCCAGTGGCCCACTGAGCCACTCTCCAGTCAGATAATAACTGATAAAAGTTGGTTCAATACTTTTTCTTCAAGTTTTCCCATTTCTTAGTGTCTTGAATTCTTGTGAGACTATTCTTCCCTCTGATCTCTTCTGTGACCACACTGCTGAGAAAAGCAAAGTTGGGGCTCCATTGTGTGCTGGGATGAAGTGCAAAGTAATGTCAGAGCAGGACATTTACCACAGCAGCAGTACTATATGCCACACACACTCACACACACACACACACACACACACACACACACCAGTTTAGAGCAGATGTGTTAGCTCTAGCTGTTGTGTTTACAGTCAACCACTGGCTGATTAAATAATCATGAACTGACATTTCAGCTAGTTTACAATCTGAATGCTTCCTCCAAACCTTGAGCAGCAGCATTTCTGTGGCTCGTCCTCCATCAGCCGCTGGATGAATTGGAGTGTTTGTTGTTCGCTCCCTGTTTGTCATCATTATAGTATTGTTGTGGGATCAGACCTGACCTCAAAGCATATTTGGAATTCATCATCATACCATCATAGGACTAACAACTACACACAGTTCTGGCTATCAATCACAAGTGAGCTATGTTTTATACTTACATGAAAACTTTTTTCTTGTAGCATTAACGTTGTTTGCACTTTCCATGATCATTTGGTTACTGTTCTTCTTTCTTCTTTTTTCCATTTTATAGCAGTTGTTTGACCTTTTTTTTTTTTTACACTTCTGGACTCCCCCGGTAACTCCGTGTTTATGTCACAACACTATGAACTGTGGGTAATTCCCTTAGGTAAATTAGGTAAATTGATTGATTGATTGATTGATTGATCTGAGTGGGCTTGAACTCATATAATTACATCAAAGGACATGTATCCAGTGTAAGAATCATTGTGTTCTAGTTACACTGAAGGCCACGGTCAACATGGACTTTAACTCAACTCAAAGCAACTCAATTGTTTGATTAAAAAATATTGGTAACACTTTACAATTAGAGTACAACAATTGTCATTAGTTAATGCCGTAATGGTTAATTAACTGTTAGTTAATGATTATTATGGCATTTACTAATGTTAATAATATATACAATAACCCTTAAATAACATATAAATTAATACCTTAGCATGAACAGCATTAGTACATGATTCTTAGACACATTAGTTAACGGTTAGTTAACTGTTACTTAATGTTTATTACCTGTTACTTACTGTTTATTACGGCATTAACTAACGTTAATTGTTGTACTTTTATTGTAAAGTGTTACCAAAACATTGTTCAGTCGCTGTAGTAGTCAGACAAAATGACAGCTGAAGCTGAGGTGTCTCTCAAGACATTCCTGCTAAATGCAGCAGGACAGGAACATGTGAATGCACTTGCCATGCTTTCCATGGAGAGAGAACTTGTCAGCAACATGCCTGATTTCAATGAGAGGTTGTTGATCACTTTGCAAAACAGGCAAGTAAAACGTCAGTCTGAGTGATGTATCCTGTCATCTATATGGGTTCTGCATGGGCTTGTCACTGAAATCCATATCCTACAACCATTTTTAATGTAAAATTCTTTTTAATAGATTATGCCAGATGTCTCACATTTGTGGGTTGTATGCATAATGCTCAAACTGTTAAAATGAAAAATAAAATTAAGTTCTGAGTGTATGGTCATTTTTATAAATTATGATAAAACATTTTATTTTTGGGTTGCTGAAATAAAGCAGAAGATTAGCAGATGATTAGATTAGATTAGATTAGATTAAATTAGATTAGATTAGTGTTAAATGGCTGGTCATGGAATTTCCAGCAGTGGAAAATGCTTTCTTTTCAAATTTTAGTGCTCCTATGTGGAGTGGAAAATTTTCAGATAAAAAATTCTCAGCAGAACACCATACAGCCCCAGTGCCACCACTCCTTATTCTGGATTCCCTGCACCTTGGGCTACGTTTACACATACACGGGTATTTTTAAAAACGGAGACATTTCCCTTCGTTTGTGCCCTTCATTTACACGCAAACGGCGAATTCACCTCTGAAAACGATTCTTTCTAAAAACTCTGGCCAAAGTGGAGATTTAGGAAAACTCCTGTTTCGCATTTGCATGTAAACTGAGAAAAACGGAGAAATACAGAGTTTCAGGCAGCCGACGTCACATTATGCGCCAAGTCCTCTTCTCTTCAACCTAATGCAAGAATAAGGAGAGAAAAAAGAGGGGCTCTTTTTCTTATATTCCACACTCAGCACAATGTATGGGTTTTTAACAGCAAAAGAATAGTTCTGGTAATTTGCTCTCTCCATTTCAACCTCATGAATCTTAATCATGCAAAGTCTGCACTCAAGAACGATCATCTTGTTCCATCGCCTGGCCAAAGAGTCCAGAGCAGCAGCACTACAGGTACCTCTTAAATTAACTATGTTTTGTAAAAGAAGCCTGCGTCTCCATGGGGATCCACAATAACTGTTTGAGCTATTTATGCAGTTCAGTTTGTGTACTGTTGAGTTTTAGTTTGGAAAAAAAAATCACAAATCTTCTAGATTAAGTTGTTCGTTTATATTCCTAAATATTAAAATGTAACATTGCATTGTGCATTTCTATGTGTGGAAAAACTCTTGGCATCAGGGGTGATAAAACTGGTCAAGCTGCTTCTTTACAAGGATACAAGGAAGTTTATTGGTCATTATACAACAGGTTGTATAATGAAATTAAAATGTGAAGCATTTCCAAAAACAAAAGTATTCTGTCTTTTAAACAACGACATTTTGCAATCAAAACTGCAGCACTATTCTACTCTATTTTACAACTGCTGATATCTTGTTGAGTTTTGTGACAACTTTGAGGATTATACATTGTGCAAAAACATCACATAATTACCATTAAATAGAAAAATCCTATTACATATTTTGAATACAAATACATATTTTATTTTAATGGGAACAGTTCAGTCCCATAAGTCAACCAGTTACTCTGTCTAAACTGTTTTAGTCCAAGTGAAAATGATTTTTAGTTTATTAAACTTATTCTAGAACTCAAAGAAAATCTAAATTATTTAATAAACTCAACAACACTGAAAACACAATCATGATACTCAGCAAAGACAATAACCAGACAAAGAAATGAACTGAAATACAACTTAAAAACACTAGGAAGTAATTGGGGAAACAAGGCAGACCTGAGGAAGGGGCTGGAACACAAGACAGGAGAGCACAGAGGATTGGTTGAGGGAAGCACTGGGGAGGAAACAGAACAATAAGGACTGACAGACAACTCAGGACAGGTGTGGGAAGGTGGGAAGAGCAAACAGGCCTGAGTAACAAGACACAGGTTTAAATACTAATGAGTGACACAGCAGGGCAAAGGAAACTACACCAAACACAAAGAAATCACTGGGAGCAACAGAATTGAAACTTGATCCTGTCCATGAACAGAGTCCAGGGGAAAGTCAAAAGACAGAGTTCCACAAAAGTCCCAAAACTCAGAACCATGACACCTGAGCATTTACCAGTAACCTACCAGTAACATAGAGTGCCTACTGGAAAACTGAGGGAACATTTGGCATTAAAAAAAAAAAAAAAAACACAGCAGATTTACTGGATGAAAACAAAGTGATTACTCTGAACAAATACAAATTTATCTTTCTCCCTCTTCGAAATTTTTCTCAATGAATTCAAGGGCTTCCTGCTGTACAATCGCTTGATTGGTTGTGATGGGTAAGTGATTTGAATAAAGCACAGCCTTTTTCTCTGGCAGAGGTTGCAGAGGCGGTTGGGAAACTGCAGTGGCAAAGCGCCACTGCAGAAGTGCTTAAGATCTTCCCTGAAGTGCTGAAGGCCATGGACACATCTCTTCAATGTGCCCAGTGCCCAGGGAGTGGCAGATGGGGGTGATGGCTCCTATTTCTAAAAAAGGGGGCCGGAGAGTGTGTTCCAAGTACCGGGGTATCACACTGTTCAGCCTCCCTGGGAAAGCTTACTCTATGGTGCTGGAAAGGAGACTCCAGTTGATTGGCAAACATTGGATTCAAGAGGAACAATGCACATCCTGTCCTGGCTGTGGAACAGTGGACCAGCTAGACACCCTTGCATGGATAATGGAGAGATCATGAGAGTTTGGCTATCCAGTCTTCATTTAATTTGTGGATCTGGAGAAGGCTTATGACTGTGTCCCCCGGGGGATCCTGTGGGCGTTGCTGCGGGAGTATGGAGTACTGGGTGTACTGCTGTGGGCCATCCAGTCCCTGTATAACCACAGTGAGAGCTGTGTCCGTGTTCCTGGCACTAGGTCAAGCTTGTTCCCAGTGGGTGTTGGACTCCGCCAGGGCTGCCCCTTGTCCCCAGTTCTGTTCAGAATCTTGATGGAGAGGGTTTCAAGGCACAGTCGGGGTGTGGAGGGTGTCCAGTTTGGTGACCACAGGATTTCGTCCCTGCTTTTTGCAGATGATGTGGTCCTGCTGGCCTCATCAGGCTGTGACCTTCAGCATTCACTGGGGCAGTTTGCATACAAGTGCAAAGTGGTCGGGATGAGGATCAGCACCTCTAAGTCCGAGGTCATGGCTCTCTGAAAAACGCGATTTGCCCTCACCTAGTGGGGAGTGAGTTACTCCCTCAAGTGGAGGAGTTTGAGTATCTCCGGGTCTTGTTCACAAGTGAAGGTACAGTGGAGCAGGATATCAACAGGCGGATCTGGGCCGTGGCAACAGTTCTGTGGTCACTGTGCCAGACCATTGTGGTGAAAAAGGAGCTCAGCCAGAAGGCAAGACTCTTAATTTACTGGTCGATCTTTGTTCCAGCCCTCACCTATGGTCACAAGCACTGGGTAGTGACCTAAGGAATGAGATCACAGATGCAAGTGGCGGAAATGGGTTTCCTCTGCAGGGTGGTCGTGCGCACCCTTAGGAATAGGGTGAGGAGCTCGGACATCCGTGAGGAGCTCAGTGTAGAGCCGCTGCTCCTCCACACTGAGAGGAACTAGTTGAGGTGGTTCAGGCATCTAATCAGGATGCCTCCTGGTCACCTCACAGTGGAGGTGTTGCGGGCATGACCACCTGGGAAGAGACCCCGGGGGAGAACCAGGACCCACTAGGGGGTGTGTGTCTCTTAGCTGGCCTGGGAACACCTTGGGATCCCTGAGGGGAAGCTGGTGAATGTGGCCAGGCAAAAGACCGTGTGAGCTGACCTCCTCAGCCTGCTGCCACCACGACCTGGTCCCAGATAAGTGGCTGAAAGTGGATGGATGGAAAATAATAATAATAATAATAATAATAACTACTTTATTTTATATAGCACTTTTCAAGACAAAGTAACAAAGTGCTTAACAATATAAAAATGACCAAGTAACAATAAGATAAAGAGAAAAGAACTTAATAGTGTGAGAGATTAAAAGGAATAAGATCATGAGTACATTTTTCAAACAAGTAGACATCAAACTAAGTAGACCTATTTGTTAGAAATCGGTGGCAGGACAGAGAGATGGAGGGGATGTATGTACGTCCTCTGCATGCCTCCTACAGGAGGAAACCCATACAAACTCCACACAGGAAGGACCAGGGCCAGGATTCAAAACCGAGGACCGTCTTGCTACAAGGTACCAGTGCTAACCACTGAGCCACTTCATGTGTAACTTTGAACTGAAATTGGGTGTCTTGTACTTTCATTTTTAAGTCAGTGTCAGAGACAAAGACAACAGTCTAGAATCACAAATACATATAAAACAAAGACTGTTTCCCCCCTACCCATATTTAAAGCAGTGTTCAAACACTGTTTAAATGGCCACAATAGTACATCATTAGCTCTCTCTATGTTGGAAGCTGTAAGAGAGGGAAATACATCAATATTTTATTGCTCCTAGGGGCTCCATGAATCAAGCAGAGTTCTGCACTGAGAAATTAAAGGCTTTCTAATGGGCTGCACAGCAGAAACATATTAATGTATTTGGGAGCACAATGGCTTGCTCTCATATCCCTATGTAGACAAACAATATTTTTCAAATGATGCTTTGCTGAGTCATGCAGAGACAAATCCTGAGACAAATCCAAAGTTACCAAGACCTGACAACATGAATGTATGTTAAGGAGAAACCATATGTAAAGTAAACCTACTCCTTTGATTTTAATGCTCTTTAGACTGAGTTATATCTGACCTAAATTTATGGTAACATACATCATATCAAGTACATGTTATATAAGTACAGGATCTTTTAAGGGAGAACACATGAATGCTTTTTTCAGAAAATCATACAATAATGGATTTGTCATACTTTACCCTTCTCTTTGATGTCCTACTGCATTACAAATAACTGGAAAGGAAAGGAAATGTAAAGAAAATGTAGCAGACTTTGAAAGACAATGGGACAGCAGCAGCACAGCTTAACAGTGACTATGTTTACATCATCTGCAATTTTCCAATACTAACCTAATTTAAGAAATGTCCTTTTAAACAGCATTTTCTCCTTACCTTAATCAGAACAAGGTTATAGACATGTATTCCAACATTTACCAGGTTATTGAATGGTATTTTAGCTATGTATCCACCTTAATAATAATATGACATCCTATTTGATTTATTGTGGCAGATTACAACACATGATGATGCAACTACTTGACAGCTCATGCACTTTTAATGACTCTCTGAACTCGCACTTTGGAAAAGATAATCAAAAACAAAAGCAACATAAGCAAACCATGTTGCTTATGTTGCTTATGTTGCTAACCATGTTGCTTATACAACAGCCTATTCCAGGGCACATCAGGTGTAAGGCAAGGAAACACCCTGGACAGGTCACCAGTCTAGCAGTCCAGCAGTTGAATTGCTGTACGTGTCACAATATAATGCAAAAACTCTAATAGGATGTCAACTTATGATTAAGGTGTATATATAACTATAATACAATTTAATAACCTAACTAAAGTTGGAATACTCCATGTGTCCATGAGTATTACTTTCAATAACCATATTTGCATTAATAAGAAAATGCTGTTTTTCATGTACATTAATTGGGTCTTAATTGTATTAATACATACACACTCATCCATGCCCATGGTGCAGATGATCTCTGGTGTTCAGACTGCAGTGTTTTCCAACTGAAATCTGTTATCCACCATGCAAGAGTTCTGCTTTTGCAACAAACCAATGGCAGGAGCAGAGTGGAGATGTAGATTGCAACTGGGGCTTGAGGCACAGAGCAGATCCCCACAAGACAAACTTTTTTCATGTTTGTTTTGTTTTTTGCAAATCAACACTCTGCAGTGTAAACACGGCCTTAGGCGGTGATCACACTGGCAAGCAATGGAACAATTTTTTCAATTTCACTGTCTTTTTTGGTTTGGCGGTGGTTTGGTTGATCATGTAATCACTCCTTAGCTGAACTGAGAGACGTGCATTGGTTCTGCGTTGCTTCCAGCTGAACTTGGTTTTGAGCTTTTTCGATTATCAAGGGTGAGCCTGAAACTTTCCTTAATATGGGACATTTCCAGAAAGTGTTAAGTTCAGGTTTTGCTTTTTGTTTCCTTTTCCACTGCATGGAGAACCAACCATGAAGGGTAGGAAGTGCTCCATAATGTTGATCTTGCCGTAGTTTTACTTTATTTTTTTTCCACTATTTGGATGTGCACTGTGCCCAGCTCTCCCAGATGCAGTAAAATTTTGAAATCCTTTTTTTTCTCCATTTCTAAGCATTGATCTATAATATTTTATTATGGCTCTATAATATTTTATATTATATATCAGTGTTTGTAAAAGCTGAGTCAAGCTCCTGCCAAATGCTGTAAAATGTAAATTAAAAAGCTGAGTACAGACACTTTATTCTCCCCAAGTATTGATCAAGGTTTGCACCTGTTAGTACAACGTGCAGTTTGCATTGTTTTGCCATTTGTTTTTCTCTGGCTGCTTTTTTGCCATCCTCTGATAGTGCAAAGCACCCATTACAACCCACAGGCACCCTTTGGTGTCAGTATGAGACGCAGAAGGTGGTGACATAATATAAAGAGCGAAAAAATCTGGAAAGGGTTGGTGGATGGTGGATTGTGGGCATGTAAGCCACAGGACTTTCAGACATGAGCATGAGACCCCTCGTGCAGCTGTAAGCACTTCTTAACACACTGTGAAATAACATGCATAAGCAGGGCAATATTATTCTCACTTCAGTCAAACATCACCAGATCTGGAATTAATATCACTAAAAAAACTGAATTGACTGTATTTACAGTAGCACATTCAGCCATCATACAAGCTGCACATGTAACATTCTGGCACTAATATGACTATGTTTACATGCACACCATATTCCGATTTGGGTCAATATTCTGATTAAGGTAATATTCCGAATAAGGTGTTTATATGCGCTGCGGCAACTGGAATATTCGATTTACATGTTACTTGGTATATTCCCGTGTTTCGGCATATTCCACGCTCTCATGTAATCCAACACTCAATCTGCGGGGGGCAGCAATACGCCTATAGGCATCTGGTCTGCCAGAAATACAGAAGAAGAAGAAGCTGTTGCTATTTCTGTTTTCTCCCATCAACATACTCCATGATATTCAAGTCTTTCATTAGCTGAAGGCAGACTGCAGTCTCCTGGCTCTTGCTGCTGTTCGCCATGTCGTTCTCCCTGCTTACAGTAACCATAGCAACAAAGATGCCCCAGGATTCCTTGCAAATCGAGCATGCGCAGACATAACTGAATATTCCGGTACAGGGCATTTTCCGACTAAGGTGTTTACATGGCACAATATTCCGGCTGGAACAGGCATATGCCAGGGGTCTTATTTGGAATTCTCTCCAACCGGAATATTAATCAGGTTCAGTACTTGTTTATATGACTTGTGCGCAACCGGAATATTGTGGATATTCCGAAAAATACAGTAATATGGTATGTATGTAAACATGCTCTATATCACACAGCAACATGACCAGCATTTTGCTTAATAATTATCTTTTGTCCTTAAGTTCTTTTAACAAATTCTACTCCACTTAAGTTCCAACATTACTCCAGCTGGTTTAATAACATATCAGTTGTCAGTAAAATCATCATTATATAGACACACACAGAAATATCACAGCTTATTAGCATGAATTTCTCGTCCTCCTGAATGGAATACATTGACTCGGCTATGATAGCTAGCTTAGAATTTGCATGACAGACACTCACCGGAGTATCATAAAATCCTTTGACAGACTTCGACTAGTTTCTCCTCTCAACCTCATTTGGGACGGATTTCACTCAGAAGGACGTTAAAACTAACTTAAGGCTAAGTTGAGTTTTGTTTCGTCTGTTTCTTCTTTCTGTTTGGTGTGCTTTGTCTTCTTTTTCTGCTCGCTGTGGTTTGCGTTTGTCTGTGTTAGCTTGCTATCATTTTGTTTTGTTTTTCTTTCTTTCTTTGTCTCATCCGGAAAAACCCTGCTGTTTCAGCTCTTTTACAGCAGTACCACTGCCCCCTGATGGAGAATATCAGGTACTGCAGATGGGAAAAGACAAGTAAATTCACCCTAATTGTGTGTTTTGAATGGGTTACACAACCAAGACGGTGTCCACTTTCTGTTTTGTTGCCTAAACCTAACCTCTCTCTAACCTTAAGCGAGCGGTTTTGTTGCCTAAACCAAACCACATGACACTGACACGTGGTAAAAGCAAGAAAGACAGATGCATCTCATCCTGATGCTGAAGAGTGCCTTTGGCATTAGTGCCTGAATACCTGGGAATGACATTGTGTTGTATTTGACATGTACTGAAGCCGATCTACATGCATGTAATGTGTGAGCAAACGGCTTCCTTAGGTCAAGAGCTTGCATTTGTGAAAGCGTGCCATGGATGGGGTACTTAGCAGCCCTTTGTTGTTCAAATCCAGACCAGAGAAGAGTTAGGGATTGGCCATCATTTAATAGACTGTGGGTCCTGGTTCAGAGAAGGGGATTGCAAGGTATTTTTCTTTCACTCTCACTGGGTATGTTTCTAAAAAACACAGGAGAGGGCAGGGTGATTTTTTCCCCCCAGTTTATATGCTACTTTTAATTGCAGATCTGCCAGGTTTTTAAGTGATTTTGAGGTAACCTCCTACCAGTGCCCATAAAATTGACTCTGTCCCCAGGCCCCAGCCTAAGGGGCAGAGAAATTACTATCAGATTTTAAAAAATGCACTGAGTGTACATTGCTGAGGAGCAATTGCAGGTGCAAACGGTGCCAAGAAAGTGATTTTAAGTTTTCAGCATAGTTCACTCTGTTGGTTTGTCTCACGATTCTCCACAAACCTTACTGAGCATTTGCCACTATTGGAAAACACTGCTGAGATAATATTAGCCGAGCCACTGTGTCCTGCTCGATTTAGTTTGGCTGGTTCAGTATACGCTAAGTCTGCCATGTCAGAGACACTATCTATTGATGAGTCAGTTTAGCAAGTGGCAAGTGTGAGCTAACAAGTGTGAGCTAACAAACAAGTGTGAGCTAACAGTAGATCGAGGAGTCTTGTAAGTCTTGCTCTCAATTTCAAATACCGTATTTCCCCAATCAATCGCCCGGGCGTTTAATACGCAAAATCAACTTGGACCCCGGGCGTTTAAAAGAACCAGGCGGCTATTCGCTGCAGGCCTTTATTTATTTTTGCACAGACCTGCACCAGGCCATTATTGTGATGACAGTTACTGTCCAACATATTTACAGTCGGTCGATTTAAGATTACGGTACACCCTTTTACGGTACACCCTTTTTTCAGTTATTCGGGTGGCCGTTTAATACGCAAAATGGGTGCAGACCCCAGGCGTTTAAAAGAACCACGCGGCTATTTGCGGCCCGGCGATTAATTGGGGAAATATGGTATGTCATTATAGTAATTATAAATATCGTTGTCTTATGATAACTGCCTTTTTTGAAATTTTATGGTAATTTTTGTCTGTGTCTTTTTCGGTCATTTTCTTGTATTTGTTTTTGGTCTAATATTGGTAATGTTCTTGTCATTTTATACCATATTTTAACACTTGCTCTTGGTCATTTTCCTGGATTTATTTTTCAGATATGTTTGCTTTTTTTTTTTGTTTGTCATTTTTGTAATCTTTTTACAGTTGTTTCAGTAATTTTCTGGCAATTCCATGATAAGTTTAATTTCTTTATTCATCCATTTATTCATCTATTTTTTTCAATTTTGGGGGTAACAGGTAATATTTGTGGTAATATTGCAGTAGATTAGCTGTCATTTAATTAATTAATTAATTTTTTAAAGATTTTTTTTTGGCATTTCTGCTTTATTTGACAGTCACAGTAGAGATAGACAGAAAAGGCAGGGGAGAGAGAGGGGATGACGTGCAGCAAAGGACCTGAGGTCGAATTCGAACCCCGGGTGCTGCGATCGGGACTAAGCCCTGGTACATGGTGCGCGCGCTTTACTGGGGGGTGGCTTAATTTTTTGAAAGAAATCAAGTGAATTTGCTCAGGTTTCAAGAGGTTAAAGTAATATTATGCAACTTTTCATATAAATAAATGTTGCCACTTCCTACTGTACTGATTGGTCTAACAATAAGTAGAAGTGTTTCAACCTGCAGTCGATTTATGAACGCTGTTACATTTGCTTTTCTAAACAACTGCTGTCTCATAGGTCTTTTCTTAGGGGGAAAAATCTGGTGCACCAGGAGTCATGCCTTTTAAATGACTGGTTTGTTTTTGGAATAAATAGAAGAAGAACTGGGTTGTTCGCTTAAGTAGTTATAGCCACCAAAGACCTACGCCTACAGAAACTCAGACTTCCTAAAGGAAAAGGACACTGTTTGACTGACAAGAGATCTCTGCAATGCAGAAACACCAAAAATCAGCCCAATGAAACCATGCCTGTAAGCCAAAACTGTGCAGATGGCTGGAGGTGGTAAATGAAAGGTTTTTGTGGCTCAACAGTCAGTGTTCTTGTCCTTCCATCAGGTTTCTCCACAGTGAGGGACATCATTATGATAGAGGTCCTAACTCCTGAGTTTTGGGCCGTACATTCAAGGGAAGTGGAATTTGTTCCTAACAAAGATATTCCTGTTACTGAACATCAAAGACAGACCATTCCAGTTTCATGTCAAACTGCTTTCACCGAGGGTAAAAAATGTCCCATCTGTATGTCTTTCATCTTGAATTCTTTTCATCTCCCCTCTGGTTACACTGGATTTGTATCTGAGTCTGTATGACTTCAGCTAACAGGTCGCCAGGCTGTAGTCCAGCTTTACTGTTTGGCTTGAAGGAGACGGAGGTGAACCATTTATCATTTATGGGCAATTTTGCAAGCATCTCTCTCTCTCTCTCTCTCTCTCTCTCTCTCTCTCTCTCTCTGTGTGTGTGTGTGTGTGTGTGTGTGTGTGTGTGTGTGTGATTTTAGCCTCTACCTATGAGAACCATATGCTTTCAAAAGGACAGAAGGACGACTGAGGACATTTTGCCAGCCTTCACTTCTACAAAGGGTCAGCATAGGATTAGGATATTGTTGAAAAAATCATTCAGCTCATCCATTAACCTTTATTTAACCAAGTAGAAAGTGTCATTTCGGGCACCGTGGTAGCTTACCTGACAGAGCATATATACCACACCCTGAGACTTACTGGAGCGGTCTGGGTTCGAATCTGGCCCTTCGCTGCAAGTCATTCCCTCTCCTTTCCCTGCCTTTGCTGTGTCTCTCTACTGTCACTGTCTCCGTTGAATAACACAGAAATATTACAGATAGCCTCATGTTCCAAGTTCCTTCTGACTGAGGCAACTTCAGCGTACGAGATCAGCTCTGACAATATGAAGTCATTCTGTAAAGGGGTGCTGCACTTAAAAGGCTTTTTGCCCAGCACAGGGAACACACATCTCCCCTGTCAGAAATGCCCTCAGCACACAGTGTGTCTCTGCTTTGAGTGTTTTTAGTTTTAATTCATTTAAACAGCATTGATAGCAGCACCTATAACTTTATGAGCCATTATCTTGTGTTAGCCAGAGCTAGCTAATATGTTATGATGGTGTGACCTCTCTGGCTCTGTGGAACAGCGTTTGCCCTACGCTACAAGGGAACTCATTGGCCTGGTTAGTTTTTCAACCAAGAAATCACAGTTGAATTGAGCAACATCAGTGAACGTGTGATTCACGGGTCTTCTAATTGGCACCTGCATGGGATTCGGTTCATAACCAAGCGCTGACCAGCCCTAAAAGGAAGCCCTTTCTCTGGCTGTGCCGTATCTGACACAGCCCGGCAAATCAAACACCTGACATATACAAAATATCATCTGCCCAAGGAAGGATGCCTGTAACTGATGATTCTTGCTGAGGGCTGAGGACATTGATCGCTAATGTGACACATTCACTTACTGTCGACGGGCATGTTTGTGTGTCAGGCTGTACGGGGCGACTGAATTACGCTGGGAGGATGCATCTTATTTTGACATCTGGATAAATGTCTCTCAGAGCTCCTCAGCTCCTCTCAGGCTGCATTCCCCTGCTCCTCTCAGTCCACCAACCGCCTCTTAAAGAGCATCAAAATGTCACACATCCAAATCCACAAACACTGATGTATGGACCCACCAGATGTAACTGACTGGAGGCTGTTTAGCAATGCATGTACGCCCATGAGCACGATGACAGTGGGGACATGTTTGCATCCTCTGGCTGCATGCAAATTCAAAAGTACTTATCCATGAGTATGCAGACAGTATCTGTCCACTAGGCTGAGACCAATACGTTTTTTTTAGCCGGCAAATGTTTCCCAATCAGTGTTCACCTCTTATAAGGACAGTAACTATCTAAAACAGTCCAGAATACTTGACATGAATCAGTTGTTTGTTGCTATTTTTATGATTGAATTGAATAATTATTCAGCAAAGTTTTTGGTAAATGAAAACTGTATTTTAAGGCATATCTAACCCAGACTTCCCTCTAGCTCTGAAGTTGATGTGGGAGAGAGAGATGTCACTGACTTCAAGAGCCACTAAGCCTAACAGCGTGTAGTCTGGTTATCATGTGTTGGAGTTTTACAGTGATGGCTTGGGCTCTTACCCAAACTATCACTTTAATACTGCCACTGTATCGCTTCAAAGTGGTTCTGTATTCATTTACCATACATAAAAACAGCAGGTAGGTGAATGAGTATGGGCCATAGCACCGTTGATCATTGATACAGTGGCAGCAAAAGCTGAAAAAATATTTTCAGCTTTTGTTTGTGACAGAGGATCTATTACACTTGTATGGGGTAGGAAATACCACTATATAGGTAAAAGCCCAAATTATCACTTTAATATCCCACAATGGTCTAACTGCTGTTTGAAATATACAATGAGAATAAATTCTGAGAGAAACACAGAATATTTGTGATTGATCTAATGAAAATGGTAAAATTAAGTTTCTATGTATTCAACATATTGTCTCTATAGAACAGAAGCGTGATGTGTTTGTTTAAGAAAAAAATGCTCTGTGTTATTGAATTAATAAGATAATTATGTCACAATTCTGAGAATTTAACAAAAAACAAAAACTGAAACATGAAGATGTTTTTCTGATCTAATGAATATGTATTTCAGAATTCTGAGATAATCTCATTAAATTCAGAAAAACAGGGCATGATTTTTTTTTTTTTTTTTTTTGAAGGCTTTTCTATAATCTGGAACATCAGTCTGAAATATCAGCACTGGCCCTCAGAAACCCATGTCGCTTGCCCTGTCCATTCTTGTTTCTCTTTATTATATATCTAGAATATTATGCTATGGAATCAAATTCAGAGCCAAAGGCATGAAGGTCATTACAGATATGTAATGAAACCTCTGAAACTGTAATTAAAGCCACAGGGAGTCATCAACAGCCCCCTCCCCTCTGATTTCATGGAGACGGAAACACACACAATTATAACATTGCAGCGGAAAATATGCAACAGAATATCCTTTATTGCTGTAAGCATATCTATAAAAAGCCCTTTTGCATGGCCCTGTATGTAAATAGTACTGTATATATGAAGTCAGCGATCACATTTTGCGCTCTATTCTAAAATGTCACAGCTTGGGCTCTCGTCACATTCCTCATCTCGGTGCCTGTGCCTCTCCCCTGCTAGCCACTCTGCAGAAACCCCCATCACACAACTTAATGATGTGAAAGATTCATCTTTACGCCTAAAATAACCCATTATCTAACTGGCAACGGACACATTTTGGAGCCCTAACACTCCGTCATGTTGTCACCCTGTGAAGCGACGTTCTGGCTTCTCCCAGGATGCAGAGCGCGGGGTAGCATCCCCTCTGTTGCTAAATAGGAGGATTGGTGGAAATGAGATGATGTCAGGAAACAGCAGGAGGATGGAATGAAGAATGAGAGGGTATCTCACTTGATTAGCTTTGAATTGCCCTCTTGGAGTGCCACACCAAGAATAAGAAGTCTCGGTGTGCTTAATTGGCAGAAAAGATTGCCAGTAGCTAGGACTCTTTTGGACTTCTCTCTCTGTGTTGTTGTGACTCTGGTGAACTTTTGTCAGTAAACTAACTTAGACTGCTAACAGCATCCAACAGGGACTCTTTCATTCTGAGTCTAGGTTGGGCTCAGATTTGCATGAAGCCCACAGACATGAGAGCACCTCACTGAAATGTAAGACTAATCTGATATGCACCGATATGAGGAGAGACTGACCGAGCGTGTGTGTTTGTTCTGAAGTCAGCTTGAGTGGAAGACATGGGGTCAGTCCTCTCAGCACTACAAACCACTACACTTGGTTGAAGTGAACAGTAAATGGCCACAACATCTTGTTACTGCATTACTATTACAACAACTGTATACAATCACATTAAAGGGATAGATCATCCATTTTGGGGAAAAAAAAAAAAAATCCCAGGCAACAATCCCAGGCAGAAAAAAAAAAAAAAAAAAAAAAAAAAATCTAAACATGATCTTTCTTAGCCTTTATTCATGATGAAGTGACAACAAACATTTCCTCAGTTTACTGTTTAAAACTGTACTTAGTTAACATTTTTTACACCATTTTGGGCTGCAAAAATTCTGCTGCATATCATCCAACTCAGACTTTGCTTATTAAAAAATTTGAATGGATTAAGTGGTTATTTTTATGAATGATAGCTGGGCAGAAGTCCACCTCAATGGCAGGAGGCTAACAGTTAGCATTTGGAGCATCCAGCCAGTATCCAGCACTCAGTAACAATGAAAGGAAGAGAGCACCAATATTGTCCTTCATAAGAGCTGAGTGAAATTATATTACATTTTTCTTAATGGGTGAACTATCCTTTTAACATAGTGTATATTCTATATCCAGTAACTGGACCACAACCTGGTTTTAAAAATAGACCAAGATCAGCCCCATATATCAGTGTGACCCTACACACACAAACATGACTCTTACAGCAGCAGAGCAGAGGCACTGAGGGAATGTGCTGTGTGTCAGACGGAGCCGCAGCAAAGCGGTAGTGTACTGTGCAGTGCATGGTGAAGGAGCATGACTCGTGAAACGCAGGTCGCTCATGCATAATGCAACAGTCCTCCCGCCTCTTTAAAAGAAGGAACTGTCACTCCCAGTTAGACCCAGCCCTGAACCGTGTTACGCTGCGTCCCACTCAGCCCTCGCCTCAGCCCATCCACACATTAACACGTCTGTTTCCATCACTACGCCATGCTGTTTGGCCTCTGCTTGGGACATACTTTGTTTAATATGCAAGGACAATGGAACACAATGGTGAGGCCAAACAGGGACAGGCAGACAAAGTAATTGTTTCAGAGCTCAGTACACACAGTCTGTGTACATGCAGCAAATTAATGATTTTTTTTTTTTTTTTTTTTTTTTTGGATGAGAATTAGTTGTATTGTTGATGGGAGAGTTGTGCTCATAAAGATATTTCAGGGAGGTGGTTTAACAAACCCAGACCAGAGCACTGTATTCTGAGTTGAACAAACCCAGAGTACCTACCCTGAGTTTTCAGGTTCAGAGCAGCTGCTTACAATGACTTCAGTCATCTCTGAGTTGGTTGAACCTAACTAAGGTAAATTCACAGTGAACTTAAAAAGCCAGCACTAGTGATAAAAGATGAAATGATTCACCATGGCAACCATCAAACCACAGCGCCATAGCCAAAGCCTGTCAAATCGGAAATTTAATGTGGAATGTGAGTGTAAGTTTGAAAAGTTTTCAAAGTCAGTTTATAAGTTTCAGCAATTAAACTTTAACTTCAACAATTAAAAAGATTTGCTTCCATTGTTTATATAATACGCATCTTTTTCTGTTGGACTCTGCCTATCATAAAAGTAAAAAATAAAAAACATAATTATAGCTGCTGTACAGCGATGGGTCGGGTCCGGGCATTTTTAGGCAATTCTAAGCAACAAGCAGAAGAATATGAACTTAAATACAAACTGAACTGACTGACACACCTGGTAAGAAAGGGGCAGGACACAGGCCCGGAGGGGACAGATGATTGGCCGAAACACAACAAACACATGCAACATGGGGGCGGGGCTAATGAGACAATGCAGGGCAGGTGTGAGGACAAAAAAGCTGACAAGACTATGGACAAACCACAGGGACAAAATGAACACAGCAGACTAAAATACAATAAACATTATAGCTGCTGTGCAGCAATGGTCAGGGCCGGGCAAGTTTAGGCAATTCTGAGCAACAAGTGGAGAATAGGAAGACGAAAAGAAAGGTGGCATTTTAATGTGCATTTTGCATCAGTTGAACTCAGTTTCTGGCATGCAGGACAACGCTTTATCTCACTGAGCTAATTGACAAGTGTCAATTCATGTGAGGCTTCACAAATTGACTAAGCCAGTCACTTTCCATGACAAAAATCTGACATGGGACTGGACCTTTGTGCAAAGTTTGGTGAGTTTTGGCACATGGGAATGTTGGACAAGCTGAGGCTTGAACTCACAATCTTTGACACCAAAGACTGGCCTCTATCTCACTGAGCTAAAACTTCACATGTAGCTTCACAAACTGACTGAGCCAATCACTGACATGCAGGACAGCAGGCAGCCATGCATGGAAAGGCAGATTTTAAACAGCTGTCAAAAATTCAGTTATTAAGACAAAAATCTGAAAATATTGCATCTAGACAGCATGGAGATGTTGATAATTTGTTTTTAACACTGATTGATTTGCTAGATAAGTGAAAAACTGATGTTTAAAAATGCCATTCTTGCACTGACTCCAATTGTTCACATGAGAGCAAAATTCAAAATGCTGTCAAAAATTCAGTTTTTGAGATAAAATTCTGACATTTGCCACATATCATCTACCATTACTCTAGAATTTTGTCATTTCTTTTCATTAACATTGAAGATTTATTTAGCAAGAATTTGCATGTATATGTTCACAGTACTGTTTACAGTCAAACATTTTGATGCACTGTAGGCTCAGTTTTTGATAAATCAAAAATCTGTGTGGATCGTTTGTGTAGGACAGTTTGAAGATGCTCTGTAGCAGGTTTGGTGACATTTGAGCAAAAACTGTGGGAGGAGATAGGTTTAATAAGTTTTACAGTTTTTGAAAAAAACAACAGTGATAGATTTCATAATTTGCAATAGGTTTAAGTGCATAAAAGTTTCTTCTATATTGAGGCTACAGTTTGATGAAAATTGTGAAGTTGTAGCACATATGGTTGATTGGTTATGAATTTTCAAAGTTTTGAACTTAGAGGCTTGCTGTAGCACCACCATCAGGACAATTGGCTTGAGTTTGCAGCTGAGGAAATCTGGTATGGGACTGGACCTTTGTGCAAAGTTTGATGAGTTTTCATCCATGGGAAGTATGATTTCCTTGGAAGAAAGAAAGAAAGAAAGAAAGAAAGAAAGAAAGAAAGAAAGAATTCCTGGAAATACAAGTGTCCCGGCAGCTTAGGCTGCCAGGACCCTAAAAACAATCTGGCAGCAGTTTGAGAAAGCTATGAGAATATACTGCATACTGGTTTGACATTTTGTCACACCCAAACCCCACCCTGTCCACGCTCCTCAAAACCGTTTGGGTATGTGCCACTTTCAACTAAGAAAAGGGTTCCTGTCATAAGAATAATAATGACATGGGCTTCGATGTGGACAAAATGCCAAAAAAGTGCACACCATGTCCTTAACAGCTATTTCCCAAGTAACGTGTACAGGTTTCAGAACCAAAAACTGTGCTTGGTATCTGCTTGGTATCTGATACCTGGTACCAAGCAGGTTAGGTTGAGAGCATATGTTGCCATGGTAACTGACCAAAAGTCCATCTATTGTTGCTTCATGGGGCTGAAAATACTAGATTTCCTCTAACTCTGGGTTAACAAACTGGGTTTAGTCAGTAAAGCTGCTTTCTGAAATACCCCCTGGCATGGCTCGGAGGCAGGTGGTCATAAATGCCTAAAGTGTTAAATTAAGTTAGTGGTTCTCAGTCCCGTCCTCAGGACCTTGAGCCCTGCTCCTTTTTTATTTTAGCTATTCCATCAGGGACTGATATACATCTGGAATATGAGATGAATTCAACTTACTGACTTGCAAGATAGAAAACTAGCAGTACTGTGGGCCCTGAGGACCAGGGATAGAAACCACTGAATTAATTCTAATGGGTGTATGTATTTATACAAACACTGGCCTAGTGGGAATTTTCACACTCGGAGTTAAATTATCACTGACACGTTTGCTGCACAGTATGTATCTCCTATATGCAGCAAATGAAACAAGTTGGTAAACAATACCATGGCATTACGAGCTTTGAAGAAAATTGGTTGAAAATCACTGTAGTGTGTTATTGCCTCATTCTTATTTGTGTGTGCCCTGAGCTATTGCAACAACTGGTTGATATGCTTTTATGTCGATGACTGCAGCAATCACAAATCTAACCTGCTGCCTCCATTTCTGTTTGAGCACTCCTCTTGCCGTCTGCCTTCTGCTATTCGTCAGGTGACACTGATATTCACCACAGGCATCTAACTTCCCCCAAATTTTTCACAGTTGAAGCAAGTGCCGAAGTGTTTCCTGCTGAAAGGAGAGGAAGTTGACTCCACACAGTCCTCTTCCTTTCACATTTTATTTTGAACATCCGTCAGGCTGGCACAGATTTTGCTTGTTGCACATAAGCCTCTTCCTCCTGGTCTCTGCATTTTGGAATGGGGAATGACATTCTGTCATTGGCTGGTGCAGGGGCGCAATGCCAGTGCAGACAGGATGAGGACTAGGCTGTCACTGTAAGCAGTCAAGCGCTTATTCATGAAATGGAATTACTCTCTGACAATGGCGCTGCTTTGCTTTTGAAACCGCCTGTCTTTTCTGAACTGTAAATCCTCTGGCTAGCACCTCCACTCCAGCTGCCCCTCCCCGCTCTTTGCCCCCAAGAACTGCAGAAGTGTGATTGCAAACCGCGAGCTGTTCTCACCTACACACAAAGAACAGGATTTGTCATCAACATTTTTCTGCTCTTATAAAAACCTTGAAAGGATAAAGTGAACACTGATTTGAGGATAGTTTCTGTTCCCCACTGAATGCGTTTATTGAGACAGCCAGGTGACTTGACTCCAAAAGAGAAGTCAAGGTGATTTCCGACGCAATGCTTGCCGCAATGATTGGCTGTCAGGCCTGGTAACTGTGTGCAGAGTGGAAGGAACCGACATTATTTTCAGTGGGGAAATTACAGCAGGTCACTGGGAGAGTGGCTTTTGAAAGCCAGAAATCTCACCACCGGGGAATCCTACTGACCAACAACCTTATCAGCAGCCACAGATATTTTATCCTCATCTTGAGACATGGGACAAAAGTCTTGCTTAATGCATGTTTGACTGTAAAATATAGAAAATTATAATTACAATTGCATATCAAAAGATAATTTTCTCCAAACCACTTCAACACCTTACCAGTGGTGTTTTTATATATGTAAAAAACTGGTAGGGCACCAACCAGTTCAACAGATAGGCTGCATAGGAATACCAGGAAAACTAAAGCACAAAACACTTTTAAGAGTGGCTTGCTTCAGGCAGCTACACAAACATGGAGGAAGACAATTAAGGGAATGATTGTGAACATGGATGATGTGATATTTGGGCAGTACTTCAAAGTGATAGAGAATGCATCAGTCAGTAAGAAAAGTATGTCACTAATTAAGTGAAATAGATGTCCGTATATATATCTACATCTTTGCACAGTCTGCCCTGTAAGTAGAGCACAAATCAAAGTGGTAGTGGAGATTTAGGCTGTTAACTGGCGATCAGGACAACAGAAAAGATTTAAATGTAAAAATGATCTGTAGGCGAGAGGGAGAGAGTATGTATGTTGTGCTATGAGCCAGAGTTCAAGATACTGTACATTTAGGAGCCGTGCATAATCTCTCTCTCTCTCTCTCTGAATCCAAAAAATAACAACCAACTTCGAGTAGAGCAGTATCTCTTTTCATTGCATTTTTCGTGCTTTCCACATAGTCTTTTTGGATTAGCATACATCCTTAAATGCAATACTCCATTGTCATAACTCAACCAAGCTCAGAACAAATGAGCCTGCAGAGCCACAAGCCAACAGCAAAGAGCTCAATGCCACTGAAGGCCACAACGAAACACACAAACTTGTCAGGGGTACAGATCCACTCGATAACAACAACCTTCTAACAACCAGCTTAATTGATAAGCATGGACACAGACACTTGTCACCACCTGTATCAATCCAACCAGCACAACAATGTGGCCAATTCATGGACCAGCATCACAAAGGCAGGGAGATAAAATATGATTTCTCTCACCAAAGCTGAGGGCAAACTTGTCCATGATTTTGGGGATGAAGTCCTGTAGCCGCTGGATTAGCAGGCTTTCAGTGGACAGCACAAAGCTGGCCCTTTCACTGCGGAAAAGTTCCTCTCTGACTTAAACCGGCGATTAGTTTGAGTGATGACAACATCCTGCGGCTGCTGGCCACCAAGGCACTTTATTTCCAATTGCTCCTCTAAATTAAGGCTTTCAAAGCTATGCTCACGTATAAAATCCACTTTGTTCGTTTTCTCAAGTTAGGTGGTGTTATAGCTAGGAAAGTCTCCTCTCCTTCCCGCTGTAAGGGTACTGCTAAATTCCAAGCTGGCGCTGATTAGTGAGCTGTCTGCCTGAATCAGACAGATAGCCAATCAACTATGACATATGAAATGACACTGTGGGGGCACAGACAGGGAGCCCCACTTGTCATCAAATTTGTGTGATTTACATTGAATCCACTAAACCTAGGCGGATGCCCCACATCCAATACACACCGCATTGAGAGAGAGGGGCTAGCGCCACATTGACCTTCCCACAGCTTACTGCAGAACGCAGTCCAGTAAATATGGACTAAAATCTTAACACAAATGATTTGCAATTTAGGAGGATGCTATATTCATAAATAATATATTGTAACATGTAATAATTTGAGAATTAATAATTTGTTTGCAGTTCTTTCTGGTGATCAGCCGTGCCTGTAGCTTACTACTACTACTACTACTACAACAACTACTACTACTTGAATATTGCAGGATGTATAGCAGTACAGTCACACTGTACACTGTCACTCACATTTTGTTACAAGATACTTATAATCAGAGCCTGATATACTAAACACAATATGAAAAAATGTTATATGTTTAACATCATTTTCTTTTTTGTCAATAATTATTGGTAATGATGAGTTCTGCAGGAAATGGGATTACAATTTGTTGGTAACACACCATGTGTTACCAATTATTGTGTCAATATCCACTATATGGATGTGATCATTATTTTGTTGTATCTTCTGAAATTCACGACTTTGCTTATACATCAATGATTATATGCAAACTTCTTACATATATAAGTAGTATTGATATGTCACCACAATGAATTATGCATTTTTGACATATCAATAAGCCACCAAACAATAACAAAAACGGAATTATCATATGATGCAAATACACACATACATATACACCCATACCTGTGCATATACCAACATAGAAAGGGGGGGAAAGGAGGAAAAAAAAAGGGGGGGGGGGGGGGGGGCTACTCTGATGGCATTATTAACAACTCCAACTTTTTAATTTTTTTTTTTTTGTTATTATTGAACTGCTCAATAAATAGGTTAAATACTAGTGATATGTCTTTGTTCCAATATAAAAGAATACATTTCCGTATTTGTTATAGTCTCTATAGTGTGGGAATCAGAAAAAGATCCGGCATGACATTTAATAAATAAAGATAGGGATGCAAGCTGATTTCCATATTGAGAACAGATTTACCCACACTGCTTAACATACATAAAAATCTGCTTTCCTGAGTGCATTTTATCCCAGAAATATACTGGTCATTCAAGTTCTGTATGAAAGGGTTAAAAGCCAATCAGACATCATTCAGAATCAGAGTGCAGCTCCCTGTTGTATAGTTAGCATCTGTTCTCTGATGAATACAATATTGTTAGCAGGTAGAGTCACCGCCCTTTAACTGCCAGTGTCTCCTCTGAGTGCTCCCCTTTACTAAAATCCCAGTGGCGGTGTAAAAGGTTTGACTCATTTTTTTTCTCTGTAGCCCTGTTGCTTTGAAAAATGATCAAAGTGCTGAGAGCTAGCGCGGGGCATGAAGCAGACAGTGAGCCAAACATCAATTTGTATGAATCAAACAGCCAATTCTCTTGAGGTCAGAAAAGTTGTCCTCTTTTTGCTTCAAAGAGAGAGCTAATGAAGGCAGGAGTCACTGCTTTGTGTGAGAGACTTAGTATAAGGTCAATTATTGTGACCTAAAGCCCCGAGTAAACCAATTAGACATCAGCACTAGGCCGTCAGCCTGCTGATGAGGGCTGCATTAGACCACACAGAAGAGCACACTTAAAATACCTTAAAGCAGGGTTGCTTTCAGGTGCCTTTAAAAAGTCCTCAGTAGTGTTGGACTCACACCAATACATATAAAATCAATATATGCTGCTTACACTGGCTTTTTATGAAATATTAGATATGAATCAGAGCGTTGTCCACCTTCATAATAAAGGTTCCCCCATGACCACATTATGTTTTATGTATTCATTTAATTGTTATCTCCACCAGGCAAGGGGGATATTGCATTGTTTGATTGTTTGATATTGGTTTGTGCATGCATGTGTGTGTGGGTGTGTGGGTGTGTGTGTCGGTCTGCAGCAAATCGCTGGGCAAATCAGCTTAATATTTTTTGTGTACAGTTATTAATGTATGATCTAGGACCTCTTGTGGTTGGGATGATTCAAAACCTCTTAAAAACATTTGTTCTCACACCACCTCTCCATCTCCTCATTCACTCTCGAGCTCACTCGACCGCCGTTGCTCTTGGTCTCGCTCTCTCTCTCTCTCTCTCTGTCTCGCTGTCTCTCTCTCTGAGAACATTTGTTCTTGCTACCGCTGCTCCCGCTCTTCATTCACTCTCTGTATCGCTCAACCACTGCTGCTCTCTCTCTCTGTTTCTCTTGTCTGAAACTAGAGTTGACCTGTCTGGTTTTCTGGACCATTAGTGAAGGCAGAGCTGCTAGACTGCCACAAAAATGGTCACATTCCTAAACCTTTAATTTTTGGAGAGAGACTCATAGGCAAAACATTTTTATGAGGTAGATTTAGCTTTAGTGCTTCATATTAAAAATATTTTTACCATATTTCCCATTCAGTTGCCTGGAGTGCTGCATAGAAGTCTTATAATGGCTTGTGTGCATCTGTCTGCAGCTAATCTTGAATACTACTGGGTCCATCAGCCTAATATTTTTTGTTTATAGTTATGAATGTATGATCAAGGACTTTTTGTGGTTGCAGTGAGTCAAAACCTTTGAAAAGCCTTTCATACTGCAATTGAATGCTTACTCCACAGCTGGATTTTCACCCAACTTCGAGCATCAGAGAAGAGGAGATACACAGGCACTGTCTCTGTATCTTCCCTTCTCCTGGTAGGCAAAAAACACGGTTGGTTTGTCAAGTCCAAACACTGGGGAAGGCAAGATCTGCCAAGCAGAGATCTGTTCTCTATACTGAGTGCACTCTTCTAGTTTGGTATGTATTTGTGGATGAATTATTCATCTAAAGAATATCCTGATCATTAAATAGGCATCGTGGGCCATTCATCCTTAAAGGGGTAGTTCACCCATTTTGAAAAACTTGACTGATTTTATTTCATATCTTTATTATGTAGGACAGTAGTGGTGCTATGTTCCTCTCTGTGACTGAGTGCTGGATACTGGCTTGATGCTTCAAATGCTAACTGTTAGCCCCCTGTCATTGAGGTTTACTTCCCCCCAGCTAACATACTTAAAAGCAATTGCATTAATTGCATCTGCAATGATTAAAATTCCATTAAAGAACGCACATTTCTCACATCACTCTGAGATACTGACTGTCAGCACAAAATGACCTTTGAGCACCTTTAACCCTATGAATTATTATTATTAGCAAAAAAATTAGCAAAAAAAAAAAAAAAACATACACAACAAGTTTTTATATTGTAACTGCATATTTACAAAGAAATTATAATAATTTTTCCATAAAATTATCCCCCACAAAGGTATAGAAATTATAATAATACAAGAACTTTACTGAAAAGAAAAGAAAAGAAATAAGAAAGAAGTGAATTTTATGAAGAATGTGAAATAAAAGAAAAATCGCACCAATCCAAGGCTTTGACAAATATTTGCTGAAGCCTGTCAGAGAAGTTCACTTGTTATATGTTAGAAGGCCTAGGGATAAGAAATTAATGTTGACATCAATACATCAATACCATCAAGCTTGAGTGTTTTTTTTTTTTTTTTCCTCTGGGGAATAAATGGGCAGTGCAATGTCCAGATTTCCTCAGTGCATGATGATCTTCAGCGAAATTCCTAACTGCATGTGTGTTGCAGTGTGTGTGTACATCCCTCATATTCTCCCCCGGTAACCCCTGTTACATGCACCACTGCACCCATGCTGCCTGCTGACCACTCAATCAAGTCCTGACACACACACACACACAAACACACACACACATACAACCACTCTGCCTGGCCCTGGAGCCCTTTTCCTGAGCTACAGTATTATAATTGAGTTGTTGCTAGCAGCATCACTCTTCACATCCTGCTGTCTACCTGTAGTTCCTCAGACCCCAGCTATAGTCCCTGCCTCTGACGCCAGTATACGCCACAACATGCCACAGTATCTGACTGTGATAGCACCCTGGCTGCTCACAGTAGGCTATTACCTTGCCTAATTACCAGACAGCACTGCTATAAGTCAACAGCCGCTGGGAATAAGCATTCAGGTCTGCACGACGGAGAGTCCCTCACGCCCCTGAGCAAACACTGCCATCCATTTTAATAAAGATTTATGTTCCCTCTGGCAACCAAGGGAAGATGATAGAAAAAAGGTGTGATAAGGAAAAGTGAACTGAAACATGGGCGAAGAGAGAGACATCATGAAGTGCCACTGGAGCATCAGTGTATGCTGAAGTTGCACAGCAAGTCAATTTCCTCCAGTTAGGCTGACAGGATGTTATTTTTCTTTATTTATTCAACTCTACAGTGTCTCTGTGTTTAGCAGTGTCCTCACAGCCAGAGGGTTGTGGGTTTGATTGGACCTGGTCCTTTCTGTGTGCATGTTCTCCCCGTGTTCTCCTGCCTCACCGTGTTCTCTCCCACTGTCAAATGGATTGGAGATCATCCCTAGGTATGAATGGTTGGGGGGTCTATTGTAATGGAAAATTCCACTGTAGTCTCTTAAACTTTGACTTTGTACCCTTCTAACCTTAAGAACTCAGCAGAATTGCTGTCTTTGAGTAGAGGTGCTATCTATAAGTTTCAGTTCCTGTGTAGCTTTCATGTCTAATGTTGGTTAAAAACAGGAATTGTCTGATAAACCTTAGCATCTCTATGTTTTCTATGAATACACTGAACACTTGGTGTCCGTGGTCAGTCTGTGTCGGTCAGCTAGACGTTTGATCAGACATTTGTCCCTTTTCCACCAAAAAGAACCTGGTGCTAGTTTGGTGCTGGTGCAGGAGCCAGTGCTTAACTGGTTCCAACAAAGAACCGATTTGCTTTTCCACTGGCCAAGAGCCAAGCGGAGCCAAGTCAGACCCACGTCAGGCCCACGTCATTACGTCAGCGTAAAATGTGATCATGTGGGTGTGGGTGTGCGAGACGCTCGCTCGGAATCACAATAACCAACATGGATGACAAATGGACGACCCATCGTAGCGATGCAAATGCTGCTCGTGTCTTTACAAGCCTACATTGCAATCCAGACATGAAAAATACAATTATTGCTGACTACCCATCGTATTCATGGTCAGAACTAACGACGACTACGTTTAGCTATACGTTTGATAGCGTTCGCTGTTCCCGTTTGGGTCTGTAACCCCGCCCACCAATGACGTGGTGGGTCGCGTCATCAGTTCTTTCTCTGGCCCCTGTTTAGCCCCTGCTTGAAGTTGATGCTTGCCTGGAACTGATTTGGAACCAGCTTGGCCCGTGCTTGGCCGGTGGAAAAACAAAGAATCGCTGCTAAGTCAGGCACTGGGTCTGAACCAGCCCTGGAACCTCTTTGGTGGAAAAGGGGTAATTGTAAGGACCTTTTTGCAAAAGCTCATCATAAAAGTCACAAAGACAATCTCAATCTTAAAAAGGTAATTTTCAGATTATTTCTACCAGACTATCCATCTGCGTTAGCCCTGTGATGGACACCCTGGAGACATGTCCGTGGTGTCTCAGTGCATACTGGGATAAACTTCACACAACCCACAACACTTTAAGAGCAAATGTAGTCATTGATTTTCATTTAATGTTCTATCCAGTGCATACTAACAGCACATTATGGGGATAATTTCACTGCCCCCCCCTCCCCTCCCCACAGTAGTGGTCCTTGATCTTCTTATCATCATTACTGAGTGCTGGACACTGCCTTAAATAAGGATTTTGACTGTGATTTTGATCAAAATAAGTGTAACTCACGAATGGCTTTTACTTACAAACTATACTGCCTGTTGAGGACGATCTGTATGGTGCATTGGAACCAGTAGCGGTTTTAGGCACGAGCGAAGCGGGCAGCCGCCCGGGGCGGCATATTTTCATGTCACGTGGGGGGCGGCATGAGCGCCAAAAAAAAAAAAAAAAAAAAAAAAAAAAAAAAATCATCGTCGCTGCAAAGCAGTTTTCTATTACCGTATTCATCTGAATATAAGACAATATTTTTTCCATTGAAAATGCCCTGAAAAAAACGCCCTCGTCTAATATTGGGGTCTAAGCAAATACACATGTAACCTATTGTGCTTGCATATAAACCAGTAGGTAGGCTCGCCTGATGCCGCAATTACCGGCGAATGGCCGCATTGCGCAGTCAATAATTAACCATGTTGTCTGTGTCATTGTCTGTTGTGCTGCTGCAGCCGTGTATGAATAAAAGTTCATACACGGCAAAATTTATAATGAGAGGATGGCAGTATGTGTGTGCTGCTCACCTGTCAGATCCGGCAGACCTGACCGGGTGGGCGCGGCACCTGTAAGCATCAAGCCGGTGCCGCGGCCGGCCTGCCTGATGCCGACCGGTGGCTTTTTTTTATGCAAACAAGATTTTGTCCATATAAAAAGTATTTTTCCAAAAAAGGTATTTGTGCAGGTGTTGGCGCCCCTGCTCTGGGAGGGGCGCGTGTAGCCGCCAGAGGGGCACCGGTAGCGGCCGTTATCGCTTGGAAGTTCTCGCTGTGCGCGCGCGCGCGGCTAGAACAGAAGGGCGCAAGGCAGTAATTTCGCCCAGGGCGGCAACATGGGCAAAACCGCCACTGATTGGAACAGGACTGCCAAATACAGGAGGACATTGAGTCTTACACAGCTAATAGTCATTCATACTTGTGTCATCCATCAGACAATCGATAAAGTTGCTGAAATACAAATAAATGCAAAACAAAAAAAAAAACAAAAACAAAACAAACAAAAAAAAAAAACACAAAGACACCCTCATCAACACAGCAGCAAGGCAACAATGTGAAGCATAATCGGGGGAAGCATGGAAATCAGAGCATATCCTTTTGTGGTTTGTGCCATAATGAAATATGACAAATGATTTATGTCTGGCATTTATTATGAGATGGGAGGTAATTTGTTAGGCCGTGAATGCACAGACCCTCTTTGTAATTGAATCACACAAATAATGAATATTCTACTTTGTTTAGTCCGGCTGTTTGTCTTTGTTCTCTTCTGTTTTGTTTGCTCCTAGAAATGAATTATCCCATACATTATGCAAGTACCTTTGATTAAACTGGGGTGATAATTTCACTAGACATTTGAGTTAAGAATTTTCCAAGCAGTAGAACTCCAGTACTGAGAGGAAATTTCTGTTTTTGTTTTTTATTTTTTTATTTTTTTATTTTGGTTTTGTTTTGAGAACTGACACCAATGCTTATAAATTTTGTACTGCTCATATTCGGTGACATATTCGGGTTTTTTTTTTTTTTTTTTTTTTTTTTTTTAGGGAGAACACCTCTGAAACAGTATTTAGAACATCACTGGTAACTAAACTCTGTTCTGAAACCCAGACTGATGAAACTCATGCAGGGTTGACAGCTCTTTAACAGTACCATATCAATGTTTCTTTGAATGACGGGCCCATTGACTACAATTTGCTCACATTTTACATTGCAACAAACAATTCTGCAAATCATGCAAGGGCACTAAAAATTTCGTAACATATAATCAAAATCCCTCATTTTTCAAATTTGAAGTTTTGGTTGAAACACCCACCTTATAATGTTCTGCTTCTGCTTCTGCTTCATAAACCACAGAGCTGATAATTGGCTGTGGAAAGCAAAGATTTCTCCAGGGTACTAGTTTCACTCCACCCAATATCACATCATCAAAATGCAACATTTCTGCTGCTTTTAGGAAAACTAATGTGGACGACTTTATTATGGTGATGGAATATCGGTGCGAAGAATGTTCATTCTCATATTGTAGTGGAGTGAATGGAAACCAATGGCTGGATACAGGATAGGAAAAATGATATCAGATCTCATATCTAAAATATGACTGCTTGCTTCAGGAAAAGATTAGCAGAAACATGAAGTTTATACATTTTACAGATATTACACTAAACATGGCTGGTATGGTTCTTTAAGGCACGGTGATCCTTTCCATCCCATCTATTCAACAGACAGACAACTCACTTGTAATGATTAATGACAAAAACATTATTGTTGATCTATTACTGCAGTTTCATCATACTGTATCATAGATGGTCCACATGACTGTGCAACTGCTGGTTCACTAAAAGGCCAATATCAGCCTTGCATATCAGCAGAACAGCTCCTCAGTCCAACCCCAGTTCAAAGTTAGCAAACCAAGTTCTTTCAAACTGAATTTTTAAAAATTCATTTGTCACTGATGTTGTGTCTCTGCATATATGGAAAAACACATATTAGAGAAGTACATTCAGCGGCATTATCAAAGCTTTACATTCAAGTCGTAGTACTGTAACAAATTGAATAGAATAGGATTAGACAGGGAAAACTCCTCGGCAGATCCTTTGAGATGCTATCAGCATTCAGCCGCTGTACAACATAACTCTGTGAGCGCTCTCTGTGATTACTCCAACACTATCAAAGCCCTGCTCCTTTTGAACACAGTCTTAATTAGTACAACTTTAATTAAGGGCTGATTCACCCAATACTGATTGACTATTCCATGAAGAAGCGTTCATTTTGCTGTGTGATTGTAAGAAGAAAATTTACAAAATTCTCTTGCTTTTGTGAGGATACCAGCAGTGAAGGACCTCCACAGAGGGTGGCTGACTGCCTGTTGGGAGTGCTCCTATCCACTATTGATTGACGGCCTGCCTGGCAGCTTTACCCATCTTTTGGTCAGATGACTGTCCTCATGAGTAGGGATTGGCTGTCAGTATCCCAGGAAGGCCTGTGACGGCTGCGTCATGTATCTGCTGGAGGGGGAAGAAATCTCATTAAAAGTGACACAGGGATTATTATAGCATCTTAAATGTGTGCTGTGATACTAAACTTCATTAATCTGCAGCCTGTCTCCTCCTCATCAGCAGGCAGGATGACAGAGCTCTGTGGCTGTAGAGGCACTACCCAAGTAGAACAGCACCCTGTAGCTTGCCTTCGGAGTGGATATGCCACTCATCAGGAGAGAGACTGATGAATCAAATCATTTTTAGAAATTCTTTAGAGCTGAATGCATTGATTTATTTGTTTTCTCTACCTGCAAATTCATTTTCAAGGCGGTGAGCATGGGAAGAAAGGTGGCCATTGCCACAAGTTGGGTTGAGTGGAGCTGTTGGCCTGTTCTTAAAGCGGATAGTTAACCCATTTTGAAAAAGCTGATATTATTTCACTTACCCCCTAGCAGTATTGCACAAAAATCACACTTAAGTAAGATACCTTACTTGAATACTACTCAAGTAAAAGTGAAAGTCACCCATTGCTATACCACTTAATTAAAAGTCCTAAAGTATCTGGTATCTAATGCACTTAAAGCTGCAGTATGAAATTTCTGACCACTAGAGGCTGTTGGTAGCACAGACTCCATTTGTAAACAAAACTGAAAGTACAAAACCCAAAAGGTAATGACACTCACATTACAAGGAATCATTTGACTGGAAAAAAGTAATACTGTTTGTGCATAACATTGCTTAATGTAGCTTTAAGTATTCAAAAGCACAAGTAAATTGTGCTTAGTAAAAACCCTGAGGAGGAAAATTCAGAGTTTCTTCTACAAAGCATTAATTTCTCCTAAAAATACCACAAGTCAGAAATAGTCCAATATGGGTTGGGCCACAGTCCTTGTCAGAAAGAACACATTATGGATCTGGCTCTGGATATGCTATGGATTTTGTAATGCATAATAAAAGCCTGTAAAAATAAATAAATAAATAAATAAATAGAAAGAATAATTTAAAAAAAGTGAGATTTTGCTTATCCCCCATCACTAGATTATATTTACCACCTGAAATACCCAATGTGTTGCCTTCAGTGTTGCCACGTAAACTCAAGCATTACACACAAATTTTCCCATACAGAAAATGTGACCAAACCCAACCTGAAGCCAAACATAATTTCTAAACTGGGCTCAGGTCAGGTATCCACACTCTTATGTGATGCCCTGACAATGAGCATGGGCTGCATATACAGTATGTAGCCTAAAAATACAGCCTCTAACTATGATACATGGAAGATTATTAATGTTTTCCCTTCTGTTTTCTGTATTGTGTTAAATAGATACAAAACCCCTCTGACTTACCTTGAGATTACACTCTGTGTAAATAGACATTGTCTTGGTATTTTCATGGCTTAATTATGCTGTACATTCACAGCCCCTTGCCAAAATATACCCTCTGTCATTAAAACAGTGTATTATGTGACCGCTCATAATTACATCCCAATTTAGGGGGCTTTATTTTCTACACCACACAATAATTAATGTCCCAATCAATGTTTCTGGAACAAATTATTTTATTTCATTTTGTATTACCCCCTCATTTGCATACCAATTACAGTGAAATGAGACTTGTTTGCTAACAAAATTAGTAATGAAAATAATTATACATTAAAGCGTAATACTACTGATCAGTACCTTCGTGATAGGTTAGTCAAAAACATATCATTATAAATCTTAATTAAGATATACATCGTGGCTTTTTTGTGATTGAGGTGGTCATACTGTAGCTCAATGCCATAGCTGTACATCACAAGAGACATTTTGGCAGGATTTCAGATGATGTGCTATGTCTGAAGGGCAGGGTGTTCCACTTGACAATCTGAAAACATAGCTACCTAATAGCCCATGACGTTTTCATATCTCTATCACTGATTGATAGAAGACAGCAGGGATTGAACCTATATCAAGTTCATAAAAAGCTTTTACAATTGGTGTCCTGAACACATGGTGAGAGGTACGTTTGTCCTGGTGCTGTGTCAAACTAAGCTTTCCTAAAATAATGTGCCAACTGAATGTATGCATTTGCCTGCTTCACACCAGTAAATACTATTTTTGACCATTCTTTTCTTGTCACGTGGCTTTTCAAACAGTAAAATGACATCCCGGAGGATTACAGAGAATGACAGAAGCCTAGTGCAAATATCGTCCCAGGTGCCTCATGATGAACTGAGATCACACTTGTTCTGTGATCATCCAGAGTGATTTATTAAAGTCACAAGAATACAGGATTTTGGTGGACTCGTGCATCTGTAAATCAGTGTATTTCTGGTTGAAACAGGATGTTAAGGCATGGGGACTGTTCATAGGTGGGCAGGTCAGCCAGGATCAAACATGGAAAGAGAAAGGCAGTGAAGCCAGTCCCAAACTGGATGTGTTTGGAGAGCAATTCTTGCGAGATGCTGTGTACATAATCTTGAGCTTTTCTTGGCCATTTCTGGATTCTTCAAAATGAGTCAGTTCCAGCCGCCAAACAATGATAGCCAACATGGCTAAAAAGACAAAGAAACTTGTGCAGTGCAGTGCAGAAACATCAATGCAATAAGTCCTAAAGATGGAGACATTTTTTAAAAATGAGGATGTCAGGGATTACCTCTCTTCAGAGGGAGGAGAGAGAAACCATACACTCATAACTCGGACACACAAGTTTTTATCTTTTAGATATCAATGTTTCAGCACATTTTGCCTTCTCAGTTCCATATCAACCTCACTATAGGAATACGCAATAATAAAAAGGTGTTAAAGACCATGACAATCAGCATAGACCTAGATGATATAGAAGAGTCCCACAATATAGAATATAAAACGTAGGATGGCCATTTGGGACCTAGAAAGGTCATTAATGTATCAGTGATGATACAAGGACATAAGGCCTGATAAAACTGTAGAGACCACTTCTTCAAATACTGTGAAATCTTAATATGAACCATAAAAGTGAAAATGGAATAAATAGAAAAAACATAATTCATAAAGTACCATAGTCACTAAAAAATGAATTCTGTGTGCACATTAGGTAGAAGGTTGAGAAAACATCAATACACAGTTGATCTAAGACCCTTTCTATAACGTTGTTGCATTTTTGACTGTTTTTTATTGATCTAATTGACCTTTCAAAGTCTGAATGTTTTTGATTGATGTGATTGATTTATGAGGACTGACCTGCGTGTTTGTATATTTATTCATTTTCATTCTCAGGTCTTCCTCTGTCACAAATGGTCATTCTACATTTTCTATTCTATGTTGTAGGCCCCTTCTATATTATCTTCTATATTATATAGAGTCAGATACATCGAGAGTCAAATAAATCTAAAAAAAAAAAAAAAAATACTTAGTTATTTTTATGTTATTTATTTATTATTTTACATGGAATGAACTGAAAGTTCTTACTTTATAAGTTACACGGCTCACAGCATGAAACTGGCAGGTAAGCCAGTTAGCCAACTGAATATTAATTGCTGCATGGTACTGAACAGTAGGAAGGCTTCTGAAAGGGCAAAGGAAGTGATAGGAAACTGATTCTTTTACTCTGCAATGATAGAAAATGAAACACCCAGTTTATTGAGTAATTTATGCTAGCAGAGTAATTAATACAGACATTTTACCTCTGTCAAGTGTAACTGCATTACTGCTGTTGAAGTTGCTTGTTCTATCTTCATTTATATCTATATTTCCTATACCAAAACACTTGCAAAGTGTGACAAGAATACTCTGGCGCATTCCAAAGAGGCTGGACATTATTCTAGACAAACAGTCTGTTAGAAAAAACTGTAGCTGTCCATCAGCTCTTGCTACTGCTCTGCTATTAGCACCTACTGAAACACAAAGTATATATCCAGGGAGTGTTGACTATAAAATCACAATGGGTATAAGTGGACCAGAGGATGGCATCTGTATGAGGCAGTAAACCTAATTCTGTACTGTAAATTAACAGCCCGGTCCTCCCTCTCTCTAATACTGTCGCATTATCCCTTCTCTCTCCCCTCCTTAAACACAATATGAAACAGTTATGGGCAGCGTGAATGCATGTACACTCAGTGGAAATTAGTTGAATGGAGTCAGATGGACACAACCTCATTCTAGTTGGCATGAAATGAGGTCAAAAGGCAAGATATTGTCCTTACTTTGTAGAGCAAAAGCCAATCAGCTTCAAGGCATCTGGAAATTTCTCCCCCTCCTCGTATTTAGAGCAAGAAAAATGTCCACTGGGTTTTCATGTAACAGGTTAAAACAGTTCAGTGGAGGACGCTAGGGACCACTGGGGAACAGGACACATGCTTCACTCGTAAGCAAACGAGTGAACTGGCCACCAGCATATTCAAGTCCTGTGACCAGCACTCAGTCCTTCTTCTTCTTCAGCTGAGAATTTCTGAAAGTCCAGGATCGAGTGTTTGACCCACTGTGGTTGCCATGCCACTATGTGAGAGTAAACACCTGAGAAGCAGTGCTCAATCAGCCTGATAACCTGGGTGCTTACAGATTGCCCTGCTGTGGATCCTCAGGTGATGCTGATGCGTCAAAAATGTCCTGCTGCCTCACTGGACCAATAACACCAATAAAACATTCTCATTGGCAGGTCATCAAACGGGAATCAAACTCAGGTCTCGTGCACTAATGTCCTATGGCTTACACACCCACCATCCATCCTGACCACCTGCCTTTGCGGACATTCTCCCTCTAGTACATCACCATCACCATTACCTATGTCTCATACTGACACCAAAAGATGCTTTTGGCATCAGATGCATGCTAATTGTGCAGAAGGGCATGACCAAGCTGTGCTCTTTAATGACTTGATGTCCTGGGAATGACAATGGGATGACACCATCAACTGACCACAAAGTCTAAAAAGCTGGATTCTCTAAAGAAGATACAGTTGGTGCTGCACGTAAGTCTGGTGTAAAAGCATTCAACTAATCTTCACCGTCTCATCAAGGACGAGGCCAGCCAAGATTGCTAATCATAATTACTTAAGCATTGAAAAATGTTAGAGGGATAGTTCACCCATTTTGGAAAAACGTGATATTATTACATTAGGATCTGGAGAATTCCTGGTGGGCCGGTCTGTTTTCTGGGCCACAAGGGCCGGCGGTCAGTCTGGGCACTGAGTTGAACTTGATGGTGGCTGCTGTCCCTGGGCTGCTGCACTCACAGGTGCAGCCTGGTTGGTGACGTAATTACGTTTGGACTCCAGGAGACATGCGGTGCCGGAGGATGTGCACGAAAAGTACAGTGGGCCAGACTGAGGCCTCTGTCTTTATGGTGGATACTGCTGCTGCAGTGTGGAGTGATATAGGAAGTTCCAGTCCCAGATGTCTCCAGATGCTGAAAACAGGTGACATAATAATGACAATAATTTAAGCAAAGCTATGATCCACGTGAACTTGATAGTTGTATGTGCATTTTAGTTTTGGAAAGTGACACTTTTTTTTTTTTTTTACAATGTTAGCTGGGGGGATGTCAGCTGGTCAGAGGCAGGAGGCTAACAGTTAGCATATGCAGGATCCAGCCAGTTTCCAGCACTCAGTAACAACGAGAGGAAGATAGCACCACTACTGTGCTACATAACTCTGAAGAAGTGAAATAATGTCACATTTTTCAAAATGTCCGTAAAGCATCCCCTTTAACCAAAACCACTAATCATAATGACTAGACTACAAAAAGATGTTAACCAAAACCACTAATCATAATGACTAGACTACAAAAAGATGTTAACCAAAACCACTAATCATAATGACTAGACTGGAGAAACCTGTCAAGCAAACTGGTAATCATAGAGGCTGGATCTGTCTCCCTGTTGCCTTATGGGTTTTTTTTTTTGTTTTTTTTTTTGATATTTCTTCTTCAAGTCAAGTCATCAAACTCAGCAGCAGTCCTGTCCTTTTTCTGTTTGTGCTGCACACAATTAGCATGCAAACCTTCACAACCCACAATATCGCTGCCGTCCTTTGATTCGCCTCAATCAACCCAGAGGTGGGAAAGGAGAAGCAAATAAAACAAGATCTAAAAGAATCGATAAATGTTTCATCAGATTTAAAAGACAGCGTTAGCCTTAGTTTTATGGGGGGTACGCTACAGTTTCAGGGTGGCCAAGTCCTTGGGTTTAAAAGAAAGGTTTATGGTGCTGTAAACATAGCCCAATTCTCTTTTCCATTTCGACCACATAAAGTCGAGACAGATCGTAAATCTACACGGGAGAGTGGAAGCTCTTTGCCCTCTCTTTTTCTCCTCTGCTGTTTCTCTCCATTTCTTTGTTGTCTCTCTGCGAGTAAGAGCTGATGAAGGGTAAATACCAGGATCAGGTATCAAGCTAATTGTAGATTCTATCAAAGATGACTTACAAATCATTCAAATAATGTTATAGCCAGTAGTCTGGCAAAACAGACATTATACATTTGACTTTTCATTGTCCATCTGCCATGGATGAAAAGTTTGTGACATGGTGGGAATTGAAAGAAGAATGAATATATGTATTGTTACCAGTATAACTCAGTTATTACCAGTATTCCAGCCAGGACTCAGACCTGCAACACAAGGCCGACAAGCTGTCAGGTGGTAAATATTGTCATAACTATTTTGTCTGATTTTATTTAATTTTAAAATGCTAGCTTCATATGGGGACATTTTGAAACTGGAGGTATTTCAATTCCAAAACTGAATGTAGCTTGGCCTTACAGAGGGTTATTAAAATTAAACCTGAAAAAAAAAAAAAAAAAAATCTACCTCTCTCTCAGGATCTGTGTGATACTGCTGCACAAAATGCCGATAAATCCATCTAAACTGCTGTATATTACACCTCATCTGTGATATTTACATGAATTTACCAGTTTTTCATATGGCAGTGTACTACATATGGAAGAAAGTCCCTCTACTTCCTTGCCTGGTCCAACAGGACCACATAAGTAGCAGAGGAGGGAGTTAAATTTAGGTCAGCACTTTATTAAGTGTAACAGATGCCTCGGTCGGACTACCCCAGGGTTAGGGAATTGCATTTGCGGTCTGCTCTGACAGAATGGCAGACAGTTATGATAAGAGAGCGGCAGGGTGGAATCCATTTAACCTCCAACCACCGCAGTGGGGAAGCTGACCAGGCCAGTGTTATCCTCCATAGGCAGGCTGTGTGAGAGGAAAGCAGAAGGGAGCTAACAGGTGGTGGAGGAGAGGTTTCTCAGACCAGGGAGTGCAACCACGCCCAGCCTCATCACCCCAATTTCTACATCATTAACCTCACTCGGCAACTGCAGCACCATGACAGCCGTAAAAAGAAATGTCCCATATACAGGCATGTCATATATCTGTCCATCTAAATCCAATTTGGCTTCTTTACTGTATATATGTATTTGATCATCATTAGTCATCTTCCTTGTTTTAGTGATAGCTAGCCCATTTTGAAGTATTTGGTATTATCCCCCACCCCACCCCACCACACACACACACACACACACACACCCCTCCCCAGCTGTTAGTACTGGTGTTATCTTCCCCTCATTGTCACTGAGTGCTGGATACTGGCTGGATGCTCCAAATGCTAATCTTTAAATTCCTATCAATTTCTTCCAAAAGGGGTGAACTATCCCTTTAAGAGACTCCTGAACGACAGGACGACAAGACCATTCATTTTTAGAGGCTGCACAGTTTAAAGCTTGAAGCAACTTCTAATGTAACAATTTAAAGGACCATGCTGTTTTTTTGTAAGTTTAGCATAATATTTATAAAATGTATATACTTCACATTTTTTGCAATCTTTTCCCAAAGCAAGTGGGTGTATTCAGCCATTAGTTTCCATTTATTCCACTACAACATGAAAATGAACCCCACACTTTCCTCACACCAGTATTCCATCACCTTATTAAAGTTGTCCACATTAGTTTTGCTAAAAGTAGCAGCACTGTTGTGTTTTGATGACTTGAAATTGGGAGGAGTGAAATGGTCCCTCTGCCAGAAAATAGTCTGTTTGCTAAATAAACATTTGCTTTACACAGACAATCATCAGCTTATGGTTTATGAATGGTGGTGCCTTTGTTAGTCACAGAAGCAGAGCATTATAAGGTGGCTGTTTCAACCAAAAATTCCAATTTGAAAATTTGAAAAATGTGGGGACCTTGTTTGTAAATAACTCAAACATTCAAAATCACTGGTATGGTCCTTTAACAAAAGGTAAATTATGACATTAACTGGAGATGATCATCATAATGAGGCATTTTTAACTGATAATGCAGTAATGATATAGAGTAATAATGTAAAAAGTAGAGAGATTACAAGTTTTTTTTTTTTTTTTTTTTTTTTTTTAATTTATATGAGCTGTTACATTATTAGGTAGTGTTATTATGACATAATCATTTAAAGATGCAGCCTGATTATGATATAATAATCACAGCTGAATGTGATAATGTAATAATAATGCTATACTAGAATTAGCATTGGTAGGCAGTTGCTGTGGTGTCTGGAGGTGATGCTATACAGTTGCTATGGTGTTCCGGGTGGTTGCCAAGGCATTGTTAGGGTGTTGATATGGTATCTGGGGTGGTTGCCAGGGGGTTGTTAGAGTGTTTAGGATAGTTGCTACATACTTGCTGTGGTGTTTGGGGTCCTTGCTGTGGACTTCCATTAGTGTTTGGGGTCAGTGCTGGGATGCATTGGCTCCAGTGCTAGTGGCCCTTGAGACAGTAAAGGAGAGATACAGAGCCACGTGTGTATCTCTGTGTCAGTGAGAGGGGACTTTCTCTCTGGTAGGCTCTCCCAACATTCCGCCATTAGTGTGTATTGCGTACTAAAAATCACAACCTAAATGGCATTTACATAAAATCAATAAGTCAGATCGCTCCAAAAATTTACACATCACTTCTGCAATGTAGGGCCTCGCAAAAGTTTAGCAATTAATTCAAAATGGGCCAGAAATCGTGTATTAACTACAATTGGGAGAATCGGGAAGTGGGAATACTTAGAAAAGTAATATCACACTTCTCACAGCTGGGACACATTTCTTGTGTTTGGTGTAGGGGGGGTAACGCCAAAACTGCAGGCGGAGTTACGCGCTGAGATTTGGTGGAATAATAAGCATGCAAGAGAATAAGGTGTATCTACCTAAAGGCAAGCACATAACTACCTGAAATTTTACTATTCTAACAGGTTTAGTTCAGCAGTTGCCACAAGGTTGCACGAGGTAACTTTGAACATTTTTAGCCACAAAATGCAGCACATTTGAAAAATTGGAACTCCATTACCCAGAATCTTTGAGGCACTAAGCGCAGAGCCTTCAGGCCCACTGAGCAGATCAGACACAGCGTCATTGTGGACAGAGCAACCTCTTCATAATAAGGCCCAACACTATTCTTTTTTGTTTTCTTTTTCCTTTTTTTTTTTTTTTTTTCTTGTAGGCTCATTTGAATGTTTGTAAATGACATGGGCATCCACAACCCCACCATCCCTGATCTGATGTTTAAATATATAATTATCACTAAATGTAGTTTTCTTGCATTTTTCTTTTTTGTTTTTGTTGTTGTTTTTTTTTTTTTTTTTTTTTTTATCTTTTTATTGGTAGTGAAAAAATAGGTTGGTTTTTTCAGCAATATAATTTCATCATAGTTTTTTTTTGTTTTTTTTTTATTGGTGAAATTTAGTGACAACAGACAAGGTGACATAAGCAAGGGGACAATGGGGGACAAGTAAATTGCACCAAATGAACATAAGGTACAGACGATGGACATACAATACAAACCACTACAGACAACAACATAGAGTTGCATTGGTGTGTGTATATAGGTGTGTGTGTGTGTGTGTGTGTGTGTGTGTGTGTGTGTGTGTGTGTGTGTGTGTGTGTGGGTGTGTGTGTGCATGTGCTTCATGACAAGACAGAGGGTATGGTATTATTGCGTCCAATATGGTATAGAAAATATAATGAGAATAGATGAATAAATAAAGTATAAAGAATAAATAAATAAATAAATTAATTAATTAATTAGTAAAAGAAAGAAAAAAAAAAAAAAAAAAAAGGTTATATATATACTTAAACATACATACATGAATGCAATATAATATGGCATATCTTAATGTAATATAATGTAATGTACTTTCAGCTTAATATAATACGGCCTAATATTATAAGATAATGTAATATAATCCAAACTGATACAACACTTTATGACGTGATATAGCACAATATAGCAATATAGTATAGCATCATACGATATAATATAACATAACATAGTAATCCATTATTATATGATATATACCATAATCTAGTATAAGACGATATATCGTGATGATGACAATCTCGAGAATAATAATTGCTAATATATAATTGCAATGAGGGGCGAGGCCAGACCGGGGCATCAGGGAAGCGAGCATGAGGGTTTTTGTTGTTGTTTTGTTATTTTTCTCATTGCCTTTCTCCCATGTTGTTTAATGGAAATAAAGTAATATTTTCTCAGTCAAAGATCAGCAAATACATGATGAGCAAATTAGCAAGAAAGTACCTGAAAATTATCCAGAAATAACTAACAAGTTACAAGAAAATACCCAGAAAATGACCTGAGAATTAAGAGATTGTATGAAATTACAAGAAAATTAGACAATTAGCAAAAGTTTACCAGAATTACTTTTTAATGGAAGAAGTGAATTCTGTTTAGAGGGTGAAATGACACCTTTCAACCTTTCCTCTTTTGGACCTACATTGATCTGTTCATGGTAAAAGGCAAGGGCCCCCCAAGTCATTTTTTTGCCTATAGCCCCCTAATGTCTAAGGAGGGCACTCACAAAGATATTGGCCGGTCCAGGTTTCTGTGAACAGGCTTCATTCACTTCTGTTTAGGCAGATTTGCCACCAGTGGCCAGAATTTAATGTAAGCAAATATATTTAATCTGGAGCATCTCAATCATTAGGGATTATTCAGAAAACACAGGTTCCTCACTATGTAGGAATCTTGCCCAATGCAGCTTTAACATTTAGAATCCTTATTAGGGCCAATTACTATTTTGATCCCGTAGCTGCAAAAATAATGAATTCTGCTTTCCAAGACAGACTGGTTATGTGCTGTTTTCTCTGTATTTCCTGCAAGGTATTTGTTGTGATTAATCTCTGCCTGACTCCAGGATGTCCTGCCGCTAGGTATTCATGTGACCAGCTGGAGCCACCAGATGTGTCGATGGATTCCTATGCTGAGCGATTGACTGCTGTTCACTTTCATAAGCAGGGCGATTGACTGTGGCTTGGATTCATAAGCTGCATGATTGACTGCTGTTGGCACAATAGCTGCCAGCAGCGCAAGTGGTGGCTGACAAACGACAGAGTTGAGGTGGCGGCGAGGGAAATTACCCTGGCTCTCTGCGAAGCCACCCGGCAATCATCCCACATCCCTGTGTCTTTCTCAGTGCCTTTTTACTGCCACACTCAATCACTGCCAAACAGCTAATACAGACAAAACTCCGGTGGAAGGGTTTGTGTGGAAATGTGCATATGAGCGTGAGGTTATTACACCCATCACTTGTGGTGCTACATAGCCTGAGACATTTCATATTTGCACTACAGAGGAAATAGCCTCCCTCGTGCACTGTCTCTCCTTTACTTGGCATCTACCTAGGACAATCAAGACAGCGAGATGATTATGAACATCTGTTGGCTACTTCCAGCAACAAGCAACATGCCATTAAATAGAAGAAAATTAATTTCACTGCAGGAAATGAAGAAAAAAGGTATGAATCACCACTGTGTGTGTGTGTGTGTCTGTGTGTTTCACGTTTGATTGTCTTGAGAAAAACTAATCACGGAGCACTGACTACCTAACTCAATTTGTATTATGTTTTAATTGACTGTACAGTCAGGTGGCCTCTTTATGGCGAGGGAGAGGAGAAAACACCACATTACGCTGCATTAAAGCCAATTAATTGGAAAAGTCCTCCACGAGGGGATCCTTCAGTACCACTGCTCCTCCCCTGTATGCATTTTTATACACTTTAATACACATTTTTATGCACTCGTGCAGTTATCTCTGAAAATATTTTTCCTTTACAGTGGTAAAAGCACAGCGCGTGGGGACACAGGAGATGCACTTTAATTTTGGAAGAAACTTTGACTCTGATGAATGGCTTTTGTTTGCTGTAGCTCAGCAGAGTCATTAAGGGGCTTCTTTGTGCAATGCTGCCCACTTAAGTCTGTGTGTTCCTGCAGAAAAACCGTGACACAAGAATGGATTGTTGTAACTAGGCAGTTACAATCATATTTTTAGTGTGACTGACAATATACTGACCATCTTCATGGAACAAAGTGGAGCCGCTGGCATGGATTTCAGGTTCCACACGTCCCTCCCAAAGCTGAGATGCACTGGGATCCCCCCTCCCAATAAAGGCATGCCTTGAATGTAAAAAATAAATGGTAACTATTTACAGTAAGGGTACATGAAATAAATAATGCATGAATTAATAATAAATATTAATGCATGAATTTATGCATTAATACTTCACGAATCACCAGGAATAACACAAGTTCAAAGTTTTTCACTCATGTCCTCATGCATGGACAACACAGCTACAGCATTAACTTAGGTAAGTACATCATTAATTATGATTTATTAAGCATGAGCATGATGTACACTGTAAATTCTAACATGTTCAATTTACTTGAAAAAAGTTTGGAAACTGATTGCTGATCACTTTAGTTTTAGTCACTAATGAACAACGAAAAGTTAAGTGAACAGATTATAAGTTTACTATTAGATTGCAATATCACTGAATAATTGAATTGAATTGAATTGAACTGAATTGAATAATTGAACTGACTGAATTTAATTAAAATGTAGATTAGATTTCAGGTAAGTGTATGCAGGGTGCGAAATAAGGGGGAGCAAAGGGCAGCACAGCTCCCCTAGTAGTGACATGAGCTCCCCTGGCTGGAAACATTGTGAAATTTTGGGGGAGCCATGCCTGCTCGGTGCCGGCCAGCACTGCATGGTGTGCGTGGCCACCTGGTCAGGTCTGCCGGATCTGGCTGATTACTATTATCAGTTGTACCACACCGTGGTATAATTCGCACACTGAGTGTATGGAAGGATTACAATTGAGTTTACTCTTTGGTCTTCAGTTATCTTACCAAAGACTTGTAAGTAGTTTAAACCCAACTATTTCAACTTACTTAACTTTTTTGCGCAAACATTTACTTAAAGGTTTGCCTTCACTGAATGCATTCAATAAGTCCACTATCCTAGACCCAAAGAATAGACATGGTGCACAAACAATGTAAAATCATCGCTAAACTTACTAAAATAACACAAAGACCACATGATAAACAAAACCCCTTGATAAACTAACAAAGGCTTTAAAGCAAAGAACCTTCATGTTGGGAGGTTTATGCTGTGCCTTAAAACCATTTAAGGCAGCTATAAGTTGACTATCAGTTACATAATTCATAAGCAAACAAATTTTGTTGAAATTCAGATCAGATTTTTGTTGGTAACTGTTGCAAATAGGATAACATGATAGATATTCAAGATCAAAGTGTTTTATCGTCTTGCATTATTATATTGTATCATGGTTTTATCTAATTGTAAACAGCAATTGCAAGCATATTGCTCCATCCTTGCTAGTCATAGTCATTTAATATTGAATATTTTATTAATTCATTTATTTGAATAGGGACAATGCAAATTTACATGTTGTAGCAATATTTTGCTGGTTTACACAAGAGCATGAGGCTGATGTTCTACAGACAGATTATAGCTAATGCTTTTTCAACTCCCATCCCCAGTTGGGTTTTTTAAGAATGAGTTTTAAAAATGAAGTGTAATGCAGGAGTAACATGTATCGATAAATATTCAGATACATAGACAAACATATGTACACACACAGGCACACACACACACACACACACACACACACACACACACACACACAACTGTATAATAGTCCCTATACTGAACATTCCAGTAGGTTTCAGTAGATGTTAGATGTTATGTTTTTTCTACCTGTATTTTTAGTTTATTTTATTTTATTTACTTTTTAATATTATTTGAAGGTAACATATCATCCAAATAAATAAATGCAATTTGCATTTTATTTGTTTCAGTCAGACATGATTTGTCTTTCATTAAACTTTAATTTTGGTAGACTAAGGGTCTACCAGTGTTGAAGTGCAACCCACAGCCCTGGGTAGAGGCAACAGTATGTTGTCACTGTCTATGCCTTTTTAACATTTACTAACATTACTTACTTGATGCTGCTACAGAACATTAATATCCTCTCCACTGCTTCCAAATTGATTGAACTTTTACCACTCATCCTCAAAGTCAATGTAATCTCCTACATAAAGATGAAATGAAAAGGACTTACTTTTCAGCGCACACCATTCTCAGTTCATAGCAACACAACTTGAATGATGTTTTCAATTAGACAGTTAAACACAGTGGGCCTGTGGGTGTGTGGACCAGTGGCTGCTGGCTGTTGCTTATTGTTTTACTTTTTAATGAGGCTCCCTCGAGGCCTTCTCATTAAAAGAGTTGTTAGTGGTGAGAATCTAAGTGTGACCCATAAAGCCATAACACACTGTTATGACCTAAGCTGTTGTGGTAGGTTTGCAGGCCAAGATGCTAATAGGATGTAAATTAGCATGGGAGAAATGTGGAGAATCTCAGAAGATCTGGTTACGTGCATGTTTATCTTCCTGGCTAATCATGTTCATTTTTTTTTCCTTTTTCTCCAACTACATTTTTTCCCAAATCTCAATTACCAACAATGGGCACTACATCAATTTGATTGACTCAAGTCTGATTTGCTCCACTGCTTGTGGCAGCCAATTAAATTGAGTTACGGCAGCCACAGCAGCCTACCACTGATATGTAAGGACAGTCTGCAGAGCGCACACCTCCCCCTCAACAAAATATAGATCTAATGCTGCATTCATGTGACTCGCCAAAGATGGTACAGATGTGCTTCAAAGTCAGAAATACTGTTCACCTCAACTTTCAGATGACAAATCCTCTGAGCAAACTACTTCTGTTGACCTTCTGTTCACTGTATAACATGAGCAGAGATGTATCATGCCTTTGATTATGTGAGTAAAATGTAAACAAGGTGATCAAGAGCACACGGAAATCTAGCACCTCAATGGCTTCAGAGGAGTTAAAATGCATGGATACTAAGCTTTCAGTCATTTTTAATCCTTCCAAGTTGTTCTTATTTTTATTTTTTTTAATGAATTGTTTTTTTTGTTTTGTTTTGTTTTTGTTTTTTGTTGTTTTATGTTTTTGTTTTTGTTTTTTTTTGGTAATTTCCCCCCAATTTTGGTAATTGTTTTAACTTAATTTTGGTAATAATAAAATTTCCAAAATTACTGTTATTTGTAATTTCATTTTAAATATTTATCTATATTAATTTTAAATAGCTCTCTCATCATTTTTTAAAATTGATTCTTCATTAATTTTCTGGCAAAAAAAATATTACAGAAAATTACTATTTTCTAGTCATTTTGATGTCTTTTCTTGCTTTTTTTTTTTTTTTTTTTTTTTTTGGCATAGATGCCTTTCAAAAGCATTTAAATACAAGAAACACTGATCCAGCATCACTGTGCTGAAATTTAAATAATTTAAACAATTATAAATACAGTTTTCTTGTAATTTTTTTTGAACATTTTTTGTATGTTTTTTGCAAATTGTCTGTTTCCCCTAAATTTTGAAAAATAAGTTAATTTGCTCAGGTTTCAAACGGTTAAACTGTCCCAGCAGTTACTCCTATATGATGAAAATGCCGCATCACATTATCATGCTGTCACTGTTTTTTTTTTGTTTTGTTTTGTTTTTTTTTTCTTCAACTATTCTGTCCCACTGAGCCTTAATGAGGCAATGAAATTCAGTTAGGTTTAATCAATGTGTTTATGCCAAAAGATAAATGGAAACATCTGGTGACAATTTGAAATTGTCATGCCAGTCATCACAAAAAGAAAAAAAAAAAAAACAATGCACAAAAAACAATGCATAAGCTTAACTTTTAATATTACAAAGAGAGGGCACATTTTGTTCTCTTGGTGCTGCCCAGTGATGGAATGCAGGCGCTGTCCCGCCCTGCCCTCTGCATGCTGCGGAGCTTTCCTCTCTGCAGCCGGATGACTCTTTTACATTTGGTGACTCTGCATCCATGTGATTTGTCCTTCTGTGTGCACGCCCAACAAAGGGGAAAGAAACATTGTTTCCATCCTCCAACTGTGTGAACCCTGACATATTTACAAGGAGGTGTAACTGCACAGCAACTAAAGCGCACAGAGCACACAGGTCATACTGTACTGAGTGCTGTTGTTTGATACCATTAGGTTCTGGTTCAGAGGAAGGATAAGGACAATAGACAGCGCTTCTCCCTTTAACGGCCTCAAAAAAATCATTGTAATTGGGTTTAGAGGGAACAACATTGTGAATCAGGTTATTCCAGTTGGGCAGACAAGAGTATTCCCCTCTGGAGAGAAGAGGGCAAACGGTAAACCACCCTCTGCTGGAGCTATGGGTCACAAACTCAGTGCCCATGTCCTCAATGCATTACTACTAATGATATGCATGGACAAACAGTACCAGTTTACTTGAAGAACACTGTGATGCAGTACAAGCTCCTTTTAAAACCAACAGAAGCAAAGTTTTGGTTTGTTTGTTTGTTAGTTTCAAACTCCAGATGTGCTGACTGATGGTATCCTTTTCCAGTGACGTTCTTGTGAGGTTAGTGTACTTTGACTCGACTCAACTGTATTTAGTGACAAACACCATGCACTTTTCAGACCTCCCTCAAAAGCGACTACTGATACATTTCATAAATTCAAAAATCTTAAAAGGATAGTTATTTTTAAGAGTGTTAGCTGGGGGGAAGTCCAGCTCAATGGCAACAGCTAGCATTTGCAGCACCCAGCCAGTATCCAGCACTCAGTAACAATGAAAGGAAGATAGCACCACTGCTGTCCTACAGAACAGCTACAGGAAGTGAAATAACATAAACATTTTTCAAAATGGGTGAACTATCTCTAACATTTTTGAATTTGCTGAATTTGTCACTACTTGCTTTTGAGAAATTAAAGTTATTTGGAGAGGTCTGGTGCATGGTATTTGTCTTAAACCACCACAGCAAGGACACAGACACAGATAACTTAATCATATTCCTAAACCCAGCATTCAAGTTTTCTTTTACAGATTCAACTCACTATCGCCATAATGTAACATAATCTTTTCCAGTTATGTGGCTAATTTGCTAACCCTGCTTTGTGCATGAGTTGCATCACATCTAATAACAACAGCTGGTAAACTGAACATGTTAATAACAAAATAAATAAAAGTCATGTTTCAAAAGCTTTCTTTGGTGAGTCCCCTGTAGATGTCCAACAGACTCTCAGTTTATTCACATGTTAAGTATCAACTAGAGTTCAGGAGAATTTCAACATCCATAAATTATATTTCAACAACATGCTGGCATATACAATGACATTCTGTTGGATGTGTTTGCTGAATTTTAACAAACATGTAGGTTTAGATGACACCCCACCAGAGCTCTGGGCGAGATACACCCACATGGTTAAGGTTAGGGTTCTGACTGGATGAAGGCTTTCTTGGACACACCCACATGGTTAAGGTTAAGGTTCTGACTGGATGAAGGCTTTCCTGGACACGCCCACATGGTTAAGGTTAAGGTTCTGACTGGATGAAGGCTTTCTTGGACACACCCACATGGTTAAGGTTAGAGTTCTGGTTGGATGAAGGCTTGGGTGACTATCCAAAGAAAGTGTTCCCCAAAAGTTGTTCATTTTTCTTTTTTTCCATATTCAACATATACAAGTCTATTCTGATATGATAAAGGGGATGTTCTTCCTATTCACTTCCAGTTCAAGCCGCTGTAATATATTCACACATTTGGATTGTACTGTGGAGACTATACTTTTGTTTTATGAGTGAAACATGGAGAACCTGATTAAAATTTTAACATCCTGACTGATATGAAGAGTGTATTTACTTTGTGAAAACATGTGCTTTACTCCAGTGTACAGTTCCTACTCATACTTCACACTTTGTGTGTTTGTGTGTGGGCGTATGCATGCATGTGAGCGTGTTTGCTTGTTTCTGTGTGTGTGAAAAGTGTGAGGTGTGTGTGTGTGGTGTGTATGTGAGAGCATGTGAATGAGAGATGCCCTAGAGTGTGTCCATGTGGACACCCCATGGTCTCCATTAAACGGCCTGATGAGTAGCTTTGTAACACCACGCTGTTGGTACACAATGAGATGCATTTTTAACAAGGTGAAGTGTGTTTGAATGTGCTGCAGAAAATGTTGCTGTCACTTCCAATACTACATTATCCTGTCCCACACTCCCATAGCACCTTGCACAGAGCTTTGAGAACAAGACTCTTTAATTATGAAGGTGGGTTAGTGTTTTAATGGAGTGTGTTTCTGTGTTTGTGTGACTGTGTAGGTGTCTTCCATTATGTGTTGGTGTTTGTGCGTATGTCTGTCACGACGTTTGTGTGTACGTGGGTCTTTTCATCAGTAATGTGGTAGTAAATTAAAAGTTGGGTAACCTATAATGTCCAGTCAGTACTCATCATAGGACAAATAGCCACCAATATGAATTAAACTGTGACTGAGTTGAAAGTTCAAGTTGAAGTTCAGGTTTATTTAGAGCCCAATATCACTGAAAGTTCAATTCCAATCAGTCACATCAAACCCTTCACAAAACCTCCACTATAAAATGTCCTTAAGGAGGGTATCATAGAAAGAAAAAAAGGGGGGGGGGGGGGGGGGGGGTGGGGGGAAACATATTTTCATACTCATTTTTGTTCTCCAACTAGTTTTTTATGTGCATTTCTGCCACAACAGAAATAATATTAAAAAATCTATGTATTTTTATTTATTTATTTTTTTTTTTTACAAAATGCCTAGAACCTGCCAAAGAAATGCACATTGCAGGGATTAGTCATCATTGTTAAGGGATTATCTGGAAGCTCACCTAGCCTTTTCCTGAGATCCCTCAAATGCCAAGTTGTGTTGATGGCTGTCACTTTCCAAGACTTTGGCCTTTAAAGGGATATTTCAACACTGAAAAGATGGTCTTTTTATAAAACTGGGCTGTCAATGCGGTAGAAAGGCACAAATATTTTTGAAATTGGTGCCACACGACAGAGAAAACAGAGAAAAAGGGCTGTGGTAAAAAAAGGCAGCTAACCTAAAACAACCAGAATGCACTGGGCTCAATGCCCTCCAAGGCCACTCCCATGCCGCTCCTTTTGGATAGAATTGACCAGAGCTTCAGGTGTGTCTATAAATGTAGGTGGCAAAGACAGCTTCCATAGGAGTAGGATAAAGTTCTCTTAGACAACATCTACTTGTTCACAAAAACCTTTTAGTCGCAGTGGTGTCAACTTGGATTGCAAGGACACATGCAAGGACTCAAAGAGGAAACAGCATGCAAGAGTGATTTATCGGGTGCCAGTAAAGGATCCAGAGCATTGTAGGCAGTGGCTGAGTGCTGTGAATAATCCTATATATGGAGAGAACACCAGTACAGTGAGTCTTCAAAAACTCACAATTTGTTGCCTCCCTTTCAAACAGGAAACTACAAACACAACCAATGGGCATGTAAAGGGGATAAAGCTGAGAGAAACTGCTGCTCTGTGTATTGATTCAGAAAAAGAGGAACCGGGGCCTTCCTCTGCCCAACCCCCAGAGCAAAACATCATCACATGCTGGGAAGACTTTTACCATCGTGCTCCATTTTGACTACTTTGCTGTTCACAGAGTAGACAAACTATGATACTATTCTCAGTGATAAAGCCTACACTTACACTATGACAGTGTATTAGTGCCATTGTAGGAAAAGAAAATTATGTAACTAGGGGGGAGGGTAATATTCTGAAAAAAAAAAAAAAAAAACAACTCAGAATTTCTTAGATTGAAGTTGTAATTTATTCGGAAAAAAACTGGAAAAAAATATCAGGAAAATTTTAATTCTGAGATTATAATGTCAAATTTGAAAAAAAAAAAAAAAACACTTGTGGAAAAAATTGTGGTGGACTGTTGTTTAACTTTACAATAACTAACAAGCCAAAAGGCTGAAGTACCTAAAACTGTCTATGATACCCATGTCATAGATAGCTTCAAAAACTGGGTTCACTTTTAAACATGAGTTGCTTTTTTCAGTTGTATTTTAAATGTGACTCACTCTTTGATCTTTGTTGTTACAGAAGTCTGTGGATCTGCCACCTTCCTCTGCATCACAAACACACACGTCCCTTACCTCGCTGCACATGAACACACCTCTGGCTGATCAAGGATAGTCTGCAAGATTTGTTTACTATTGTATGACCTGAGATAATAGTCAATAAATCACACACCACATACAGTGCCAAGTATGACTGCTCTTTCTCTTGGTGTAACACATTCAAAATAAAATTGTGTTGATGTAAACCATGTTGTATTCCAAATAGGATTTACTCTTTAGTATTTGTTTTTACATAACAAGCAAATCTGGCACACTGACACCATCCCCTGCATCCTCCACTTCTAGAGGACAACTCTTCTTAGCAGCCTGAGGACATACACTGTGGGACCTCCTACATCAACACCAGTCAAAATCCTTCCCTCTGATCAAGGATTATATAATAAATAAATAAATAAATAATAAATATACTATTATATTAATAAAGTAACAGAATAGTTACTTATACACGATGCCACATACAATTATATCAAAAATGTAAGGAATACTACGAATTGAAATGGTCAGTTTTACATTTTAAAAAGGCAAATCTCATTTTTTCATAGCCCTCGTGCCCAGGTATGCCCATGGAATTCAACACTACTTTGAACAACATGGAAGCTGTGGATCTATTGGACAAAAGTCACTGTGTATCAGTCAGGCTGATGTCCCTGTTAAGTTTTTGTCCAATGTGAGGAAAGCACATTTTATTATTAATCTGTCTGCTATTCGTCTCAAGCTTCCTGATTCTATGTGGATCCACCCTACCTTTCATGTGTTGCAGTTGAAGCCTGTTAGTACCAGTGACCTGTGCCCACCAGTCGAGTCCCCCCTCCCCTCTGGATCATTGAGCACGTTTACATGCACACCTTATTCCTGTTTTAACCGGAATATTCGCAATATTCCGGTTGCGCACGTGTCATGTAAACACGCACCGAACCCGATTAAGGTCATATTCCGGTTGGAGAGAATTCTGAATCAGACCCCTGGCATATGCCTGTTCCAACCGGAATATTGGGGCATGTAAACACCTTAAGCCTGGTACACACTACAGGATAATCGGGCCGATTTTTGTCCCGATCTCCCCCTTCCGATCAAAGCCAGCAAAGGCCCGATTGTCTGATATTTGCAAACGTCATCGGGTCAGATTTTCCTGTGGTGTGGGGTGTGTTAAGAGCGATTTTGTTCGGTCCGATCCGCTCGGAAGGCCTCGGAAGGAGAGATCGTAAATAATGAACATGTTTAATATTTGCGACTAGAAATCCTGTAGTGTGTGGGGCGCTCCGAGAGGGGCCGAGCAAGCACAGTGCAAGGGCGGACTGGCATGCGGGGAAACCGGGGATTTCCCCTGTGGGTCGATGGGCGGAGGGTATTCAGAAAACTTAGTTTCCCCCGTTATAACGCCATTACCGTTACTGACAATAAAATGCACCGTTACTAGGCTGTAACTGAGCTCACTGATGCGGGCTTCAACCGAGCAGGCTCTCTGTCAGCAATCGGAGTTGCTGAAGCCCCGGATCTTTTTTTTTTTTTAGCTTTATTTCCGTATTCATCCGAATATAAGACGATATTTTTTTCCATTGAAAATGCCCTAAAAAAACGCCCTCGTCTAATATTGGGGGTGTTGTCTGTGTCATTGTCTGTTGTGCTGCTGCAGCGGCGTATGAACAAAAGTTGATTTATAATGAAAGGCATATATGGCAATATGTGTGCGCCGCTCACCTGTCAGATCCGGCAGAACTGACCGGGTGGGCGCGGAACCGGCCGGTGCCGCGGTCGGCCCACCTGATGCTGACCGGTGGCTTTTTTATTCAAACAAGATTTTGTCCATGTCCAAGTATTTTTCCAAAAAAGGGTCTTGAAAAAGAGGGGTCATCTTAAAATCAGGGTCGTCTTTTATGCGGGTCAATACAGTATTATTATTATTATTATTATTATTATTATTATTATTATTATTATTGTTGTTGTTGTTGTTGTTGTTGTTATTATTATCATATACGGAAAATGTGCGTCTTGTCGAGAAAAAGCCTTGTGTCAATTTTCAAACCGATCGGATTTTGCAGTTTTTTTGTAATTTATCAACATGAATGGAGAATCAACACAAACTAAAAAAGATGATATACGGTTGCCGGTTATTCTGCCTGTCATTGGCTATATGACACACACAGTGGCATTTAGGATTTTGTAATTTTCATTATCATTATGATGATGATGATGATGATTATTATTATTATTGTTCGTCCGCCATGTTTGCCTACACTGAAGTCATGTTTGACTACGCAAGATTTAGAATACTGAGCGTGAAGAACCTGATACTCTGCTGAAGAATCTTATAGTGTGTGGTGTGCTCCATAGTGCACACCACACACTGTAAGATCAGAAGAGAGAGATCTTGTGCGATCTGCCTTTTGTTATCACCAAGTGTGTGGTCTCTAAATCTGTGAAGGTTTGAAGAATCCTGTAGTGTGTGCCAGCCTTTAGTCAGAAAATGCCCCGAACCGGAATATTCAGTCACAACTGTGCATGCTCGACCTGCAAGGAATTCTGTGGCGTCTTTGTTGCTATGGTTACCTGCAAGCGGGGAAAACGGCATGGCAAACAGCAGCAAGAGCCAGGAGACTGCAGTCTGCCTTCAGCTAATGAAAGACTTAAATATCACGGAGGATATCGATGGGAGAAAACATAGAACTAGCAACAGAAGAAAAAGAAGACTTCTTCTTCTGTATTTCCGGCAGACCAGATGCCTATACGCGTACTGCTGCCCCCCGTGGCTGAGTGTTGCATTACGTCAGAGAGTGGAATACGCCGAAACACGGGGGCATGCCAAGTAACATGTAAACAGAATATTCCAGTTGCCGCGGCGCAGTTACCTTAACCGGAATATTGACCCGAACCGGAATATGGTGTGCATGTAAACGTACTCATTGACGACTATCCGGCATTTACCATCCAGCACCTCCAGGACGTTCAGCATAGGGGCAGGAGGCTTCAGTATCTAGTAGACTGGGAAGGTTATGGCCCTGAGGAGCATTCCTGGATCCCCAGAAAGCTTATTCTGGATCCTGGCATGGTGAGAGAGTTTCAGATTGATAACCCGGGCAAGCCAGGGGCCTCGCCTGGAGGCTCCCACTGAGGGCGGGGTACTGTTAGGGCTCAGTGTTTTCCTCCTTTGTTTTTTCATCTGTTTTCCCTCTCCCTCATGTGGGTGTGTTTGTCAATTGTCTGGTCTCCCCTGTCTGTGTGTTTGTCTGGTGTACAGAGCCTTGCAGTAGGAGCTTCTTGGCAAAGAGCAGAAGGAGGTGCTTGACCTGTTGGATCACATGGGCTCAACAAACCATCTCAACATGAGAGAATCTGAAAGCCACACTTGTGGGTACAACCCACACACAGTTTTTTCAGTGACCTTAAATATGCCCTGTATAAAAGGTCAAGTTGCAAGAACTGTTTTCACACATGCATTTAGCACACCAACAAGTATGGAACAAATGTATGAGGACAAAAAAAACCCTACAACATAAAAGTTTCTCAAGATGCAACACCTAGGCTATAGTTTGCATTATCCACAGGATACACACAGGGTTACATCTGATAGGCCTTTGTGCCCAAAGTTCCTAAGGTTTGCTACAGGTTCTGTTGCCATCATTTTTGTCCAAAGAAAACCTTGTACTTGTCATGGCTATAATTTCAATTTCATACACAGGGTTTACTATTGGCACTGATAGTTGTTCACATTCATAAAATAAATTATCATTTTTAATGGAATGTGATACTTTATTGACTAAAAAAGGCTGAGTGACTTGTTATTTTAAATCACTTGTGTAGGACGACATATTTGACTGATCAAAAAGCGCTCACCTGAAAACAGAAGAACATGCAGCCATAGTGTAAATAGTACAAATAGGTAATGCAGGTTCTTCTCTGGGTTAATTGTGCAATAGTCTATTGGTAATGCCTCAGCGCTCAAATAAGGGGGAACCATGGTCCTCTCCCTCACTCAATGCAAACAAGTGAAGGCGAGCAGTGTGTGCAGCTTTCTTCACTCCTCTCCCATTACTATTTCCCCTGTTTAAGGAAATGACTGTATAGAAAGCACTAAAAACTTAGCGTCATGTGTTGTTGACAGTTGTTACTTTGTCATTGTTGTTTATTGTAAGAGCTAGAGGTGACTTTTGTACTGTTTATGTTGTTAAGATTTTCTGGCTAACTCAGTCACTATGTAAGCTAGCTACTGCTACTGTCTTGCTATAGTGTCCAACTGCTGATCCACCAGTCAGAAAGGCCAGATCATGGCTGGTCATCTGCTAGAGTTGGTTCATGTTGGACATTCTCAGACATCACAATTTATTACAATATGTCTCATCAACACTGTCTCATCACATGTATGTGGTCCTTTGAAAGGATATTTTTTCAACTATGTCGACTAAAAATTAGGGTTGTCCCGATCCGATCATGTGATCGGAAATCGGGGCCGATCACATGACTGAAGACTCGATCGGGACTCGGACGTTATGTCCTGATCAGATATCGGATAAATAATATATATACATATGTATATTTATTGTTATTATTTTTAATCACATTTCAATATATGGGCTATTAGTGATAAAAAATAAATGAGAATAAAATACCAAAGTTTACAGGCCGGGTCTGTCTGTGACAGACACCACTGAACAGCGCATGCGCGGAACACGGCAGCACGCAGCAGTTTGTTTTGAAGCGGAGGTGTGTGATATCAGAGAATCTCTAATACAGTAGACGGGCTCTGGTGATATGCTGCTACTATCACGGACGGAATCGCGGAATTAGCCAAATAAAACGGCTGATGCTGGCTAACAGCAGCACACTGGCTTAGCTTGTCTATTCAGAGAAGAGGTATCACTTTGGCTTATTTTTCGATCTATGTTATTACATGCATACTACTGCTCATTCATTGGTAGCTGAATTGTTAGGTCTGTTTGATAAGCAATTTACATTGTTAAAACAAATAATAATTTAACATATTGTTACAGCAAAAAGTACTCTGTCAACCCTCAGGTGAAATAATTACTGATACATCCTCCTATCATTTTTGTTCAATCATTAATAACATATCATTTCCTGGTTTTATAGAAGTATCGGATCGGGACTCGGTATCGGCAGATACTCAAAATCAAATGACTCGGACTCGGACTCGGGGGCAAAAAAACGTGATCGGGATGTCCCTACTAAAAATTACATTCCCATATAACTAAACTGCATTCTTAATGGAAGTATATTTTGTCATGGATTATGTTTGTTTCTAGCATGTCACAAATACGTTTTTAATAAACATATCTTTTTCACATACAACTAAACTGCATTTTCAGTTACGTTTTGAGGGTAACATATTTTTGTTGTGGATTACGTTTGTTTCTGATGAATAACAAATATGTTTCGAATCAACATATCTGGTATATTATGTTGGGCCGCATTTTTGCCAGTTTTGTCCCCTTTAGCTACCAAAACTACTCGGTTAACATTACGATGAAAAGTATTAGCTGGTTGTCCAAAAAGTGGCCTGTGAAACAGTCTGTACCCTTGAGTCTCTGAAAGCAATTCATCCAATATTGAGCCCACCATCTCTCAATATGTTAGTTGTGGTTGCTGGACCCTAAAATGTGGCAGTTTCTTGCAAAATAGTCATGACCATAGTATAGGAATTTTTGCATTTGCTCCACTGTGCCATTCTCTGTCCCCATGTCTGCATGGATCCTGGCTGCAGTCCTCAACTCTGATCAACCTGTGAAATAAAATACCCAACAAAAACCTTAGGGTTGCTATTGGTGGAGTATACATGAAGCCAAATCATCATCCAGGAGAACCCATTCGCTGTGCCACTGATATGAATTCCATATGGCTTCAGCTTATCATACAAATCAACATGCCACATGAAGTTTGGACTAGGACTTTTTTACATCCGACATCTGAGACCACAGGAATCCAGTACACAAAACAAATGCCTTACAGTGCTCTAAGTAACAACATACCCCTCTTGTATGCCCCTGAGATGGTGCTGCTTGTATGTTGCTCCACAATGTAGTCCATGCATCTGTTGCTGTCTCAGAGTGTTACATCAGTGTAATATCCTTTGTGGTGTCCTGATACTGATAATGATTCTGTCTGTATTGCTAAGCAAGTGCTCTCATTGTGTTTTAGCCCCAAAAGAAAGTATGTTTTGATCGTTTCATGTAAATGCTCCATACGATCATCCATCGCTGTATCCAGAGACCAGATTACATCTACTCTCTCCTCAGTTCACACTCTCCTTAAAGAATTTAACAATAAGTTGACTACAGCCCTGATGCTGTTGCACCACTTAAAATAAGAAAAAAGGTTAAAAAAAAAAAAAAAAAAAGAGGGGGGGTTTTCCCCACAGCATTCAAGCCTGCATGTGTAAAGCCTTTTTTTTTTCTTAAAAAAACTGAGACAACCCTAGTAAAAGTAGTCAGTGACATCAGGATACATGTACTGTAGATGCAAACCTTCAGTGTTGCTACTACTCAGTCGACTACTCGAGTGCTGCTTTTGATACACCTGATTACAGAATTCTTTCAAATAGACTTAAGGATCGCAGTGAACTGTCATGAACTGTTTTAACTGTTTTTCTTTCTCTCCTCTTTCTGGCAGGGTTCTTTGTTGCAATTGATAATAACTTCTCCAAAGCCTCCAAAATAACCTGTGGGGTTCCCCAGGGATCAATTTTTGGGCCACTTTTTTGTAATCTTTATACGTTACCTTGTGGTGATGTCATCAGGAAACATGACAGTCCATAGTTATGTCAGTAACACGCAACTTTACGTGCCCGTGTCTCCTGATGACACAGGACCAACTGATTCCCTTTTTAAATGTATTTTAGATATCAATAGTCGGGATTCCATCCAAATATATCACAAATTTTAACCGAATTTTCAGATAACAAAATTTACAAATTTATGCACATCTCCATTATTGTAATGTTACTTGAGGGTTTGTACATGGCAGGAGTATAGGTGGCAATGACAGAACTTGTAAACAGGTAAGTAGATAATAATAACAATGTAAAACTGGGAACTAACTAACTGGAAACTGAAGGCTAGACTGGAAGAGGGCAATCAAAACTCAAGCAAAAATCTTGGCAAAAGTCTTGGCAGGAAACACGCATCCAGCTAGTGGCTGGAAACAAAGACCAACAACAACAAAGTGCCAAAAACAGACCTGAAAGCTGGACTTAAATGCAAATTGAACTAATCAGGGAATGAGGAACAGGTGGGTGGACAGGAGAACAGGCCCAGAGCTGATTGGCTGGGAGAGGGCTAGTAAACAGGCAACGTAAGGGGGAGGGCTAACGAGTCTGATGCTGTGTCTGACATGTCCTGGAAACTGAGACCCAGTCCCAGATCCCATTTGGAAAACTGAGCTCAAACACTCCTCTCGATGGAAGCTGCCACTAGGAAATTCAGGTATGATTTCAGCGCACTGCAGTGTATTGCACAAAACCCTTATGTCAGGTAAACTAGACACAAACACACAATCTAACAATTAATTTGATGACTCCCATTGTGCTATTTCATTTTGTGCACCACCAACGTTTTTATCCATCTGACAAACACAGGGTAATGCTTAGGGCTGTAGTGAGCAATGTACATGCTAAAAAATGATTAAGTAGGACCTTCAAAGGTGCCCCAGTGGGAACTGGGAGGTTTTAGCTCGGGCACTTCCCTGCTCCCAGAACATCTCAACACAGTATAATACATAACTGAGTGCAACAAGCAAGGGAGACACAACCACAGGAATAAGAGAGGGGCACAGAGAAAGACAATACCCCAACAGAGAAAAGAAAGCAAAAGCAAACAGAAATCCAGGGCCGGCCCTATGATTTTGGTGACCCTAATCAAGATTTTGTTTGTGGCCCTAAACCATGACCTTTGCAGACACAGTCCCATCAGGGGAGGGAGTAGATGTACCCTAGGCCTCTGACCATGTTCCCTCAGCAGCAGTCACGTCAGCTCAGAATCAGAATCAACTTTAATGGCCAAGTGCGCTTATGCATACAAGGGATTTGATTCTAGTTTACAGTAGCTTCTAGTGCTTGCATGTGTCTCTCAAAAACAAAAAAGAAAGCCAAGAAAGAGTCTATAGGAATAATAAATAGATTACTGGAGGTAAGTGTTTACAGAACAACGTATGTCACAATTAACAGTTATTATGGCTGAATAATGTAGAACCAATATGAAGCAGTTGTACATGTATTTACAAAATTGCACCTTTATTTTGTCCCATCTGATTTAACATGAGGTAGTGCACATCAGAAATATGTAAATGAGTTTGTCTGTCTCCTGGTAAAAAACCCTTATGACCAGGAATGCAGATTCAAGTAGAGGCTACTGGTCAGCTTTTGAGAAATGCTTCTAACTATCACCAGTCATCTCTGATTTCATGATGCTCTCTGCTCTCTGGGATATTACTGCAGTGAATTGCACTGACTTGGTAATAAGGCACTGAAAATGAATACAGACTGTAAATGTACTGTATATAAAAAAACACCTATAAAAGTATATTGGATTTTCATCAGGCTGGGTTGGTGTGCTCTCACTTTGAGATCATTGGAATAATGGCAGAGATAATGTTGATTAAAGATTGACGAAGTGATATTGGAGAGCTGCCAAATAAGAAACGATTGAATTAATCTCTACTTGCCTTCACTGATGGTGACATGGCACGGCAAGTATGAAACAGCAGGCAACAACATCGTAGGAAATAACATTTTAATTGAACAATGAGAGAAGAATAATTAGTCTTTGTATTTTTAGTTTTGCTGTATGAGCAGTGGCCTTATGGGACTTGTTCTATAAAAGTGTACATGGTGGTTTAAAAAAAAAATGGTTAACTCAGACTAGTGTTAGACTATATCACTTCATGCAACTTATCTGATTTCTACTGGCCAATCACCCGAGGCTGAATGAAGTTTGGACATGAACAAATAACAATTAGGTCGTGTTGACATCCAATCTGACAAACCACTTGGTAAAAAGGCCTAGTTCTCATTTTTATAGGAATTTCCTGTAGTCCTATCAGACATCTCAAAACACATTTATATCAAAACATCATGACTATGATGTTACATTCCAAAACTAGAAAAATGTGATAGGCTACACCCACTGTCAAATGCCTATTTTAGCCAATCAACATAATGTACTCTTTCTTGCCCCATGACCAAGCTTTAAAAAAAAAAAAAAATGTTGCCATGTTACGTGAATTCATTCTGCAGTTACATGCCTATTTGTGATAGGTGACACTTTGGCTATGAGTGACTGTTTCCCAAAATTTTGTGCAAATCCAGTCTTAACTGTTTTTCTTACCTCCTGCTAACAATCAACCTGACAACCAGATGAATCGGGCCAAAAATATAACCTTATTCAACTCTATTGGTGGAGGGGAAAAAAAATCTATCCTGCAAAGTAGATGAAAGGCAGTGGTTGTAAGGTGTGGAGCAGCAGTACTGAAACCAGGTGTTGGACAGCTTATGGAAACTTTGCACATGGAGTAGATGACATCAAACACCTCATGGACTACATATCCCACTGAAGATCTGGTCACGCTGAACAGAAGAACAATGGCACAGTAGCAAGACCTCCAGAGCACATAGCCACTTGTCTGTGCACAGTCAAGGGCACATAGAAATTCACCGACCTATACCTCCCTCTCCACCCAAACAGCTGATGCATGCTCGAGTACAGAAGTGGCATTAAAGCACACCTCCAGCACTGCCCTCTCACAGGCCCATACCTCATCCAAAGCTACACTGAGCAGCAAAATGAGCCCTTGCAATGTGAGAGTCATCACTGTGGGTCTTCTTTCCACCATACAATTACAGACAGCCTGTTTTTTCCTGATTTGAGATTTCTAAATTTCTGTATTAGCCCAGCGATAAGCTCCTCCTGTCTTCCAGAGAAGGGCCAAGCCAGTATGTTTAGAGCTACAGCTGGACAAAGCATGACATTTAGTGTACAACAGCAACATGAGGGTGACACTACAACCTGGAAAAAAAACCTGGAAATCATCTGGAATCCTAGCTTTCTGGAACAATCATGTCTGACGTACGTGCTGACTACAAACACACATTATCAGCGTCATAACAGGTTTTGTCTCAAAAAGTTATGTAATTGTTAGCTCCCGATTCTTTTGTTGAAAGCCCAGGAACAGACCGGAGTCAGTCTTCAATTTTCTGATGCAATATTTATTATGGTCACATATAAAGCAAGGCAGCGCTGGTCTCAGTGTGACAGAGCTCTTGCAGGATCTCAGTCAGAATGAGCCCCAATATCAGGAAATGATACACATTTATGTTCTTGGGCTGGGCCTGCCCTGTACAGAGGTTGGACTTAAACGCAACCGAGAATAATTGGCCAGTTTACCCGGACATGGACAGGCCAACCACTGTCCATGCCTTGTTTCTAGAATGTGTGATGCTATGTGTGTGAATGTTGACTGGGCGTGTATCTAATGCAACAGACCTAAATAACAAGATAGAGAAAGTACATCTGGCTCCTGCTGTGTCTGTCCTCTGCTTAGCAGCCAAGCTGCCCTGAACTATGTAATACATTGGATAATGAAAGAAACATTGAACTATACGGCCAATTGTAACATCTTGAACTGAAAATACATGCTCAGACATTAGCATGCTTAGCTTAGGTAACCTGAACCAGAGACAACATGCTGCTAACACCTGGTGGAGGATGCTAACAGACACAGGACAGCTAGTCAGCTAAATTCCTGTTGAAATGGGCCGACTTGATTTCTGAACAAAAACCAGCAAGTCGACAACTTTGCCAACAGAGCCAAACATGAAGCAGCTGAGAACAGCAGCATGCTAGGCTTAGCATGGCATGCTTCTACATAATGGCTGTGCTGGCAGAGTTGTCGACTGGTTGCTGGTTTCTCTTTGATTAACGTGGAGCACCTTAGGCATATTTACTGGTCACTTTCACTTTAGAGCAAAGTCACTTTATTGGTATATATTGGTATATAGTCACTTTATCAGCTATTTATTTATAATACTTATTTTAGTAAATCTTGCAATGTCTTGCCTTGTATCCTATTTATTTATTCTTCTGTTTTTTTAAGCGAAACATTATTTCGTTTTTATGTATAGAAATGCATGAGAATGACTATTAAACTGAATCTGAATCTGAATGATCAAACACTAGCAAGTCAACAACTTTGCCAACATAAAGCAGCTGCATCAGCACAAGACATGGCAAGCAAGTGAATCTGCTAGCATCCATCCATCAGCACTCTACTCATTACATGTCAGTGTAGCATTATTATGCTGAGGCTGAGTGCTGCTTTAACTTATTCACTTTTTGAAGTCCAAGCAAATCTTCCATGTTTTAGTCTGTCATTAACAATATCACCCTTTATGACTGCATTAATACCTTGATGACAAATCAGCTGAGTTTTTTCAAGGTAAAGTTTGATTAATTAATCTCTACCCATCAAAATTATCAAAAACCTGAAAACATCAACATAATACCAACACGTCTAATACTTATTCTGGTTGTACCTCCAGGTTTTAGGGTTGTGGGATTGTAAACACTCCAGTAATCATAATGGCGCACGCTAGACATGTCAGTCACCTCCACCCATCTCCGCCCGCCGCCCTGCTGAAGGCCGTGCTGTGAATGTGGACATATTCTGCCAGGAAGTACAAGACGCCTGGAATTCACCTGGCAAAGCTGAAAATTCCAGCTCCATGGATTTGATGCTTTTCACATTGTCCTTGGTGGTTAAAAACTATGTGTGATCGACTTATGTTTTATAGGTCAGATGTTGTTTTAGGTTTAACTGTCATCTTAAGGAGTGGGTCAGCACTAACAGAAGACGGCCTCACTGCCCCCTGGGGGTAGAAACATTCAGACATGCTGGCCACACGTACTGAGGTTAAAAATACCTGCTTCCACATCACTGACTGGGGATGGCCAGAGAGGCTGCATGCCTGAAAGTTTGAACCCCTAGAGGGCAAGGCAAACTTTTTCTGACCAGGTGATTTAGTTTGTTGAGTCACTTTCACCAAGGCAGTGAATCAGTGCAAATAAGTAACTTTAACCAGTTATGGAAATCTTATCATGCTATGAGAAGTATCTAGACTACATTTTATTAAACCGCAGGCACAGTTAAAAACATTTTTTTCACATGGATGATGAAACTGTGTCTTAAACAAACAATGAAAATGAAGGTACAAATTAACCAAATTGTGGGAATTAATTGTATCTTGTGGACTCAAATTAATCAAAACGTGCCCTTAATGGAGTAAATTTGTGCCATGATGTAAAAAATGAAACCAAGTGGATTTGTTTCTTAACATTTGGAATGTGTGATGAAACAATTCTTAATGTCTCATTAGCACACAGCAGACAGAGCCAAGGCCCTGTGAGTACCTTTCACCTTGATTTGCTCTGCACTAATGTTAGCCAGCATTAAATCAATAAGCAATGGATTGTAATGGCTTCAATCTATTAACCGTGGAAGACAAAAAAGTCTCTGGCTCGCTCTCCTTCAACTCAATTTAGTAACATGGAGAGCAGCCCTCCTCCAAAACACAACATGGGATGCTCTGAGCTTGATTAATCAAGTATTAAATGGGAATTATTTAAGCTAATGGTCCATTAGTAGTGGCTTGACACACTGCTCTCTCTCTCTCTCTCTCTGTCTTGATGGACAGGGGAGTTGGCTGCACAATCCAATTAAAACAGAGGAATAAAATTAGAAACTCTGGTCAGGAAATAGAATGAATAGTTTAGAACACAAAAGACCAGTAAATGCAACAACACATACTGTGAAAAAAAAAAATGGAATCTATTCTAAGCTCATGTGCAACAACAACAACAACAACAAAAAAATCCACATTCTTTTCAGTCTGAGACAAAAGTGAAAAGATGATTACAGCAGATGAGATGACTTGTCTCATTCTCTGCTTAATCTGTGTCATAAATGAACTGGAGACCGGAGCTGTTGCTTTGGCCTTCATCAATGCCACTGATTAGTATTACTTTATTGTTGAGTGTTACTAATTATAGTGGGGAAAAAACTGAAGATCAGGTGTGGAGTGGGGTTTGTTTGACTGTTTGTTTGACAGCCAATACAGATTATTACTAAGGCCCACTGCTAGGTGATATTGTCAAAATCAAATACCACTATATTTTGAATGAGTACCTTGACATTGATATTGTGATGATATTGTGGGGATGACTATTGGCACTTCCATGAGATATTTACACATGGGACATTTTTGATAAACAGTGATTAATAATGTGGATATGATGGCCATGCAGGTAGAGGCAAAAAACAAGAACGGCTGGACCAGTCTGATAATTTCAAAATATTGCATCTGTTGTGCATCCCAAAACAAATGTGTGTTGTTTTGTCGAAACAGCTTTTTCAACTTTGTGTTGTTGCTCAAAACTGTTCAGTCACTTTGTTCATGTTGGTGCAGTACAAACCCTGTGAAGCTCACATTCTCACAGCAGGGGAGGATTTCATGAACCAAAGTTGGTAGATATTTTACTCTTGCATAGACTAACAAATGTGCGTATTTGTTGGTGTGCTTGTAGATATGTATAAAATTCCAAACTGTTTCTTGAAATACGAATCAAACGTCTATCTAGAATCTGTTTTTCACATGGAGAGCCATAGTTGGGCAACAGTTTGCACTTCCATATAATCCAACTTGTTGCCAGTGGCAGACTCAGTGAGATGAGAAGTGGACTAATGGAGAGGCAACATTTGAGAATCCAGCCTGGTTGATTGCTTTTTCATTTTGTTAATTTTGGGTGAAAGGGGGAAACAAATCTGACAAATCGTATGATGAAGTGGAGTCAAAGTATCATTTACAAAATTTTTAAACGCGGCATTTATGTTGTCAACTCACAAAAATGCATGCTCTTCCTTGCTAGACAGTTTCTATGATGGTCTCACTAACAGGCGCATGACGTTTAAACAGATTCTTCAAACTTTGTGTGCCTATCAGCAGACGTAAGAAGAGGTAAACCTCTCACTACTGGCCCAATCACACAACACCAGGATGCTGGATTCTGGTTTAGACAAAACTGTCCTGTCTATTTTCCATGTAAATGCACTGGTACAGGGCTAGAGGATCAAGTATTAAAGCCACCGAACAAATAGAACTGACTGGCCATACTGTGTGGTAAAAGTCAGCTGAGAGGCTTGCAGGTAAATTTTGAACAGGCATATCTTCTGATGTGAAACAAGTTGGTGAAGGGGCATGGAAGAAATTAAGTCTTGGTAAAAACCCTATAATCTTGATAGTTGCACTGGCAGACATATGTGCTCTACTGAGTGCCAACTACATTTAGATTGAAGGTGCTGATAGCTGATTTTTTTGTGCTATACTTTTCTGGGATACTTATTGCTGTCAATAAGAGCAACAACAAAACTTGTTTATGCATACTGCTGTGTGCACACAGGTTACAGGTGTCCTATCCTTTCAAACATCAACCCACTTTTGTAGGAAGTGCAATACAGGTTCAGTGTCCGAATGTCCAGCCCACAAAAAATAAATAAATAAATAAATAAAATAAAATAAAATGGCCCATATAATCAATTATTAGTTAAAGGTACGTTAAATCTAATAAGTTTGGGAAAAACAGTGGTCGGCTCCTTTTATGGTGTCTTTACTTGCAAACTAAAAGAAACAGGAGCACATCAGTACACAAAAGGAAATTACAAGAATGAAAAACATTTCATAAAAAAAAAAAACATATAAAACAATATAACAAAAAATAATATACTTTGCTGGACTGGTACTGTCCCCTCTTGCAGATGGAGACATGCAGGTGACTGGAATCTACATCAACAATCATGTTCATATTTAATGAAAGGGGCTAAAAAAAAAAAAAAAAAAAACATTTAAAAAAATATCTACATTAGGCTTGAGCACACCTTGATTTTGGCTGATGTGCCTAAGCAATCACTCCAAGTTTTAGTCCCTCACCAAGCATGAAAATTCTAACAAATGATACAGTTTTTAAACATTACTTATCAAGTATTTAATACTGTGAGCTAAGATGAATACTTCAGATTCACTTTTAAGATCATGCTTTTAAAATCATGCTTTTAACCTTTTTTAAAATGTTTTTAGAAAGTGATCCTATTCTACCCAGTCAAACATCAAACAAAGGCTGGTCTCAGCTGCTCTCCCTCAGGTGTGTCTCAGTGCAGGAAGAAAGGCCCAGGTGAGCTTCCCACCTCCTTTTATAGACTCTGCCCCTTTTCCTGCAGACTTCCTGTTACCTCCCCTTCCACAATAGGAAGCCACGGGGTTTACCAGGATGGTTTTTAATGACAAAAGACAAAATATCAACAGAACACCATGAGGAAGACAAAAACAATGGACACAAGACAGTTGAACAAACATTTTGTTATGGACCAAGAGAACGAGGTGATGATAATTGTGTTGATATAATATCAGTGTGTAAGGGTGCATGTGTCCGTATCGACCCTGTCAGTCTGGAACGAAGTCTGTGGGGTTTATGTGTGAAAAAAAAGGCTGGCAGGGAGGTGTGACTGGAGCACCATCAGGGAGCTCCAGGGCAGGTCAGCAGGGTCAGGTCAGCAGGGTCAACAGGATTACTGTTTCCTTTTATAACTGCTAGGGTGAATGTAGCTTTATTTGCCATGGGTCATGTTAATTTTGAGAGTCACTCAAAATATTTCATGTAACACCTGTAACCACACACACACACACACACACACACACACACACTTCTCTCTCTTTCTCTCTCTATCTCTCTCACTCCCATGCCCAGCCTGGTTGAGACTCTCTCTGATGCTGTTAGGATAGAGGGGCTAGAGCAGGTTTCTCTACCTGGAGAATCAATACAATCCAGCTGGTTACCGTCTCATTCTGCTGTCAACAAGGTGGTCATACACCCCACCCACTGCCACTCTTTATGCTCCATCACTCCAAGCTTTGTCATATCATCTGTTCAAAGACACACAGCGGGGAGGGGGATGCACTCAGATAAACAAAGACACACAAAATCAAACCACTGAAGAACTGAAGAAAAGCAAATACCTTTGTCTTTTGAGAAGAAATTCACCAGTGAAAAACACAAAGCTGGTTGCATCTATTGCAAGGCAGCCTGCCTAGAAAAAGGGTCAAATTACCAGTAATAGTTTTGGATAGAAACCTTACTCAAACAACAGAGATAAGCAGGACTCCCTGATGAAAATTGACAAGGCTTTTTTGTAAAACTGCAGCACATTTGGAAAACACTGGTCTGCTGAATGCAGCAGCAATTTAGTCCAGCAGGGTGGAAGAGATGGGGAGAAACAGGGCCAGCTGCTACCCGCCTCACCCTCGGCATCTCCACATCAACAATGGATACATCTAATCCTTCATGAGCCAAATACATTGTCGTTAGAATATGCTGACATTTCCAGCGATCCGCCTAGGATGTCAGAAACTGTTGGGCATTAAAACAAAATCCTTGTCATCCTTGAATGCCACTCCAGTCATTGAAACTATGGAGTGATTTTGAGGCAAGGAAGGTTAACAAAGGAGTTACACACCCATCAGTGACTAGACTGATATTCACACTGAATGACCAATCCATTTCCATGCCATTGCTCAGTATGACGTTGCCCCGGTGTTTGTTGATTTCTGTAGGCAGAGGGATTTGAATCCCATTAACTAATCACTAGCAACTGACGTGTCCATCTACTGTGAGATCGTTTTCTTATGGCACTGTAGCTGCTTTAGCCACTTACAGTGTGATTTTAAATCAGTTTAGCAACTTTTGCCAGCAAAAATGCAGGGCTTGTTGATAATTTTCATCAAATTTTTGCCAAATCCCATCAACAGAACACAAAAAGCATCTTCCTCTCTCAGAAATGCCTTCACATCATTGCCCAGCATTGAAAGTTTTTAGTTTGAATTAAAATAATGTCGATAGCAGTGTCTACAACTTTATGATTCGTTTTCTCATGTTGTTAGTCATTGTTAGCTAATATGCTACGATCTCTCTGGCTCTGGTACAGCTTGGTTAGCCTGCGTCAGCATGCTTGTCCTGCCCTACAACCGCAAAGATTGGCCTGTTTGGTAAACCAAGATATCACAGTTGAATTAAGCAACACCAGATCTGTATGAATCACCAGACTTTTGAATGTGCGATTCATGGGTCTGGAACAAGGCTGACTAGTGACCACACCAGTACTAGATTTTTCATTTTCAGGTGGTCTCAGGTAGTGGGGATGGGACACTGCAGCAGCCTCATTTTGTGATTTAGACCGATAAGGCAGCTGGATTTTACATAAATTCTGGAATAGCACAGCTTCATGAGTGAGACAGGGAGAGGGAGGGGGAGGTGGGGGCTGCGAGAGAGAGACAGAAAGAGAGAGAGAGGGAGAGAGAGATGGATAGAGAGCCCAAAGCCTCCTCCTTTTAAACAGGCATGAATTTCTTCAGAAGGAACTTTCTTTTCTAATTTTGCTAATGTAGTTACATAACACATCAGTACATCAGTGCTGTAGCGCCCAGGCACAATTAGCCCTGCTGTGGAATCAATCACAATGCCAGCCTCACACACTCATCAGACTTTTATACCACCATTTTTAATCAGAAATAACTGAAAGGGACTTGAAGCCCTCGCTGGATCCTTTTGCGGTTTTCCTGTGCCCATCACAGCCCACAAGGTGATGCCTGGAGAAGATGGTTTTGGAACCTGAAGGTCTGCCTGTGCCTGTTTTACAGAGATAGTACGAGGAGACCAGAAACCCATCTCACTGCTATCTGTGCCCAGGACATACACATGCACACACACACACACACACACACACACACACACACACACACACACACACACACACACACACACACACACACACCGACCAACAGTCAAATACACAACGAAGGGCTGTTGGAGGCGGCATTTACACACAGAGGGCAGGCTGCCCTGGACACACAGAGAGATTGGGTGGGGCACAGGGAATAGAAACGAACAGGGGTAAGAGAAAATTGAAAACGGAGAGAAATGGGGGAAGCAGGAAGGCAGATGTGTGTGATGTGTGATAAGAGAAGCCATGCTGTAAAAGCTTTTGGATTGACCTGTGTGATGGCAGAGGTAGGTCTGGAGTGAAGGTTTAGAATGGAGGGAGGCAAAAGAGGGTTGAGGTTGAGCAGTAGCCTTATGAATGAGGGAACCCAGAGCAGAAAAGTGCAATAGTTTGGGGGGAGGGGGGCGGATGATAGAGTGGCTAGAAAGTGGTATGAGGAATGAAATGACAAAGAATGAGGAAGTTGGTTTGTGTGCCGAAAATAGTCATTTAATGAAGAAGCCTGTCTTCTGAATTGATTGAAAAAGCCATGGTTGACAGCACTCAATTATTGCCTGGGGAGGCAAATGAATTGGTATATACTGCCAAATATTGCAACTCAGTGTTGAACCTCAAGTTCTCCAAATCTCTTTTCAAAGTCAAAGGAAAAAATCCTCGCTGGGATATTGTTCCACTGTTATTTATCATTGATCTGTGATGTTCACTTTACCCCACGAGTTATAATGTTTTATGTTGGAATTCACCTTTTTTGTACCCACTTTCAGTTCTTCTACTTAAGTTAGTGAATTCCTATATTTCCCAGAATGCTTTTGGATAACAGCCAAGGAACAAGTGTGAAATTGTTAGATTCAGTTTTTGGTAATATAGTGTATGTACCGTCTAGAGAACTATAGTGTTACCGAAGGTTTAAAAAAGGTGCAAATCACGCCCCATGCTTAAAACACATGTCGTGTGCCTGCCCTGTATTCTGGTCTGGTGAGGCTACTGTGGGTGGACATGCAGGCTTGTTTGCCATGAACTTCACCTCGCCTCGAAAGCCGACATGGGTAGCTGATTGCAAGCGGGGGAGGAGATAAAAAGCAATAGTCAAGTTGGACAGCTGGTTCTTCCCAGAGTGAACACCAGAGATGTAAAGCAAGACAAATACACCTGAACCTTGTTTCCCCAGTATTCACTTACAGAACAGGGTTTATTCACCTCATTCGAATAAAGCCTCATTGAATTAATATTACCTAAATGAGCAGTAAGTAAAAAGACATGGGTTCAAAAAGGGGTGTTCACACTTTGTCATGCTCTGGACCCCCAAGTTGACTCTCATTAAGCCCTGGATCACCCCACTTGAAGTGATTTTGCCAATTATGCAATTTTCTAGGTGTCATACTTGTTAAATAAATTAAGTGTAGAAATGTAAAATGAATTAACCCTTTGACATTTGAGCAATTTCACTTCATTTCATTACAATAGATTTGCTTGGAACTGTCATTAGTTGCCTTTTGATTTCTTGACCAATATATCACAGAAAACATCATTATTTTAATGCTAGAGATTACATTTATATTAAGGCATCAGAGGAAGCATGTTCTTTGGGATGTATATCTAACCTGAAAAATGGATCATGGCCATAGTAGATATAATTGTGAGGTGCTATTTTATTTAATTTATTGCTGGATCTGCCAACAATCATTTGAGTTCTCCTTTCTTGCAGGGCAAACACACTTATGAGGTCAGGTTTTTACTCCATTTTTCTTTTTTGTAAAGATACTCCACCATGAATGACATAATGAACGTGCATTTTACAATCCTGTTTATTAATTTTGGTATAAAAAATGCCTCTCTGAGCAATCCATTGCTTCATTTTTAATATGAGCACATCATATATGCTCATATAATTTCTTTTGATAAGAGTAAACTTTTATAATAAGAAGCCACAAACCAAAAAAAAAAAAAAAAAAAAAAAAAACCAAGAATAGTCTTAAATAGAATATGAAATGACATTTCCATTGATCAGCACTTACATCAAGGGAAGTAAGTAGTTTTACTTACTTCCCTTACTTCCCTTAGTTTTAGCTTCTGCAGTCTTGTTTAACATCAGTGCTAAATAAATGAAGAAAGAAGCCATTGCTCTTTGACTCTGACACCAAAACATGACATTTACTGTTGATTTTTTTGGATCGCTGAAACATTTTAAACTATCAAACTCCACTGCAGCCTCTGGAACATCACATCATCAATGTTTAATTATACATGGGAATAGAAAAAGGATTTCACCAGGAATTCAAGATAGTGGACATTAACAATAGGAGTGTTTTAGGGTGGATTCTTCCTTTTAAAGACTGACTAAACCTCAAACCCATATCTGTGTGAACCAACACACACACATACACACACACACACACACACACACACACACACACAGAGTCATGCATGGCACAACACACACGACCCATCTAATATGGTTTACATTGCTAATATTTTGCACAGCTGCTCATACTTGTTTACTTTATTACTTATTTATTTTGATATTTGTACTTTGCACTAAGGCCACGGTATGCTGCAATAATGCACCTTCACTTTATTAATATTTATTAACCTTTATTATGCTTTTACTGTTTTTTTTTATTACCTTTTGTAGTTTTTTTTTTTTTTATTACCTTTATAAGTTCTCTCTTTTTTTTTTTTTTTTTAGGTAGGGTTTGTGATTTTTGGCTCTTACCCCCCAAAGTAAATTGTATGTGTGAACATACTTGGTGAACAATAAACTTTCTGATGCTGATTCTGTTCATCATCACCCATAGAGAACAACAGGTGATGACATCACCCTCCACCAAAGACTAGGCACCCTACTTTTCACAATGGGGGTCCAGCTTCATGCAGATTTCCCCCCACCCCAACAGTTCTTGAGGGGGTCCCCAGAAAAAATTAAGATATAAAAATGTATATGTGATTATTTTAACATGGTTATGTCTCACAAGTTGTCAGTGTTCAATTATGACATCTAAACAATTTAATATTGAACTTGAACTATTGATCTTGTTATGGGCAAAGTCACCTCAAATGGGGATTAGTGGGTTAATAAAAGTCAGTTTGGGGTTCCATAACATGAAAAAGTTAAAAAAAAAAAAAAAAAAAAAAAAAAAAAACCTAGTCCAGATGACTTACTCTCTAGCCACTGTGATCCTTACAATCCCTGTGCACGCCAGAGGCCCAGCCTGCTTTGAAGCATTGGGAAGACAGTGACATATGCACATCTATCTCTCTCCATCATGGTCTCACACACACACACACCCACACACACACACACATGCACACACACCTCTGCTGGTTTGTTTTGAGTCCAGAACGGGCAAAATCAATCTGATAGGGGGTGAAAAAATCCCATCCCTGCTCTCAGCTATGAAGTGCTGATGTGGATTTAAAACACTGTGAGGCAATGAGGCCATGCCGGAGCCACGCGTCCTTTAGGGCTAAGCTTGGCTCGCTTCAAGAGCTATCATGTTGTGCCCGATGAAGGAGAAATAATGCCTTTACTTCCACTTCCTGTTCTGGCTGTGTCGTGCAGCGCTGTGTGTTTCTGGTTCCCAGTACCACAGCCCTTCCCAGTCCCCTGCTGGAGTGCGGTCAGGGGGGCTAAAAGCCTCTTCACATGAGGAGATAATACCCCTTCTAATTGGGTATCGTGTTGGGAACAAGGCCTGCTCCTCCCTCCTGTTGCCTCCTGTTGACTGTTCCTCGGCCAGCTCCTGCAGATTATTATAAATGACAGATGCCGCCATCTTATGGGAGAGCGCAGGATTATCTTGTTGTGGCAGGCAGAGCGTGGAGAGGCTGTCGGAAAATGGAATGAAACAGAGCGATGGAGAGCAAACAAAGCAGGCCTGAACCAACACACTAACACACACACACACACAAACACTCACACACCTATATATACTGTACAAATATGCACATACACACACATGCACACACTGCATTTTGAACAAGCACTTGCTCCACACACAAGAGCCTTACATTAACCACCATGGAATACTAAAAATAATGGCATAATGGTATTAACACCACAACTACTATCATGACTACTACCACTAACAATAATAGCTAAAATGAAGATGTGATAAAACTGAGAAATGGAAAATGGGGTGCTTCAGCAGATGCAATGTCAATGCAGGGCAAAGGTATCAAAAAAAAAAAAAATAACAAAAAAGAAGAGGCATATCAAATTCATATTCAAATAAGCTTTATTGGAATGGCAGATTAGAAGCCTCTGTCGTCAAAGCAGCACAGAAAATTATAAACACTGACAAATGATTATCAATAAATATAAAATAATATGCAAATATCAGCAATCACATCAAATACAACATAATAAAAAGCATTCAATAAAGGGGAGGGGGCTATCTTTTGAATCAGTTATTCATGAGAAATGTATAAGTGAGAAAAAATGGTGTTTGTATAATATTCCTAAGTGTTATTAACAATACTGATTAACATTAGGATCGTGTTAGTATTTAGAACTATTCTGGATGTTATATTTATTTATTTAGAGTTCAAGTTCATGTTTATTTAGAGTGCTTAATGACAGTTGTAGTCTTTAAATGGCTTTACAGGCCCACAAACAAAAACTACACACTCTGACCCAAACCCTCATAGTGGGCAAGAATCAAGCCCCCCTGAAAAACCCTTAAAAAAAATCTTGGGAAGGACCACAGAGAGAGCCCACTCTAAGCCTGGCCACAAGTGGAACGGGTGCTGAGTCAACAAATATCAGCACAAATCAGGATAAATGAAAGTCTAATCAAAGAAATTCAAATATTGACACAAAACAGCTGAATCAAAACATAACAGAATAGGATGAATATGACAAAAGAATAAACAACAAAAAGGAAGAAAAGGCATGAATCAGGAACAGGCAGCAGGAGAACTGTCACATAAGGCTGTCATTGTAGAGGGTCTTGAGAAGGTTTTGCAGACTGAAACATCATCCTAACACACATGCAATCATCATCAGTCTCTTCTTTTCTGTCTCAGTGTATCAGTGTGAGAACAATGTATTTGCTATATTACACATGAAAACAATCCCTAAGTCTCTGCCCTACCCTAAGCTAAGCTAACAAGTTAAAATACAAGTTAAACACAAACAACCAATGCAAGGGGGAATAAAATGCACTAACCAGTGTAACTAGTCTACCTTCACTATGTCACTGGGTATGAAGTCACATCAGGCATCAGTAGGGTTCTTACCTGAGGTCTGGCCTGACCTCACACACCACATGGGCAGTCCAGGATCCAATCCTTACCATTAGCATTAATTAGCATGCAGAATTAACCAACATCTTAAAATCATATTTGTCCTGAACCAGTAGGTCAGTTTAGGTGATAGTTTTTAGGATGCTGGATCCATTTCTGAAGCATTAATGGTCATTCAAGGTCAAAGTCATGTGATGAGGTCAACAGCTAGAGTCCAAAATTATCCAAATCTTGTTAAAATATTTTGATAATTTTGTAAAAGTGTTAAACAATACAAAGATATCCAAAAAAAATTTTTTTTAAAATGTGGATATTGGAAGGCAGGTATAAAGTGCCAGTGGTAACCAAGGAAAGACATTTAAAGCCCCTGATATTGCCCTGTAAGAAGTGACTTGTGTTTTAAGATGAGTATGTCAGCCTGGCCCATCATACTGATTTGCAACAGCACCTCATATGCCTCCATGAAAAGCTGCATTCCTTCACACATCCTCCATATTTCCATCCATCATGCCCTCATTCCACATCCCCCCACCCCCCCCACACACCCAGCCACACACACACACACACACACACACACACACACACACACATGTTTTCAACTCCTGTCTGACTGATCCATTTCGGTCCTGACTAGCTGCTGTTAGTGCCTGGAAAAGGTCAAAGACTGACCTTTACCTCTACTTTCAGGTACCACAAATCTAACACTCCACTGAACAGCATGCTATATATGTATGTGTATGTGTATGTGTGTGTCTTCTCAGGCATATGTGTGATCCAGCACTTCAGCAGAATGAAGCTGGCAGGCTCATTATCATAGCCCTCCCCTAAAGCAGATAAGGTAGAGATCTATCTGACTGAAATGATGGGACCTGAGTGGGCTTCTAATGGCCATGGCGTTTGCCAGGCTGCCCTCATAAGTGGATTTCTACTGCGATCTGCTGTTTGTTTATTGGAGTGCCTGTTGTTCTGGATGCACTCCATAGAGGATACAAATTGCATTATTCACGGCAGGCAGGCCGGTAATGGCAGGGATGAATGATGGCCCCTATTTCTCTCCTGACAGAGAAGGTCGAGAGAGGAGCTCTATACAATTACACACAAGTTTGTGTTCGATCAGCGGATAGCCACGGGTGAACCGTTTGCCGTGCGCTGGAAGCCCGGCGGGTGTCATGTTGGGAAAGAAGGGCTGCAAGTCTGAGTCCCTTGTGAGGATCTGAACGTTTGAAGTGCTGCTTTTCTAAATGAATTTGCCTTTGTCGAATTATTTCCGTAACTCAGGTCTCGGCGGATATGTGCTTTTTTTGGGCCTGACCATTGATTTTACCCACTAAGTCAATTTAGATTCTGCAAACAGCAAGCAAGCACAGCAAACTGATGTGAGCGGTGAAATATGTAGATGATGTAAAATGATACTTTTTCAGGACTGTTTCCCATGACATTCTTCTTTGTTAAACAAGGTGAAGTGAAGGGTGACGAAGATGAAGCGACAACAGTCTCAGGGTTAAACTGATAAATGGGCTGGCCCACATGTTGGGTCAGTATGGGCCTTTCATCAAGTACTAGCCAGTTAGTGTCCACCAAAAGCCTGCCACCACAATTGATCTTCTTTGTACAATATGTGTATTTGCTTAATTTTTGACATTTTTTTAAATGCAATTTTTGTAAATTGGTTGAGCTTTAGGAAATGAGATAGTTCACCCATTTTGAAAAATATGATACTATTTCATCCCCCCGCCAGCTGTTCTGTAGGACAGTAGTGTTGCTATCTTGCTCTCATTGTTACTGAGTGCTGGATACTGGCTGGATGCTCCAAATGCTAACTGTTAGCCTCCTGCCTTTGAGCTGGACTTCCCCCCAGCTAACATTCTTAAAAATTACCAGTTTAATCCACTTAAAGAAGCTTTAAGATCACTTAAAAAATATTGCCTTCAACACTTAACCTTTTAGACACCTGTTAGTCACTGCTGCAACTGAGGACCAGCACAGAGAGCTCAGACTGCACACCATAAACCAGTGCTTAGAAAACAGTGATACTGTTTTTTTAAACTGTCGACATCTTTTATGCCGTATTGGGTTGTACAAGTTCTGCTATACATCAAACGTCATACTTGAGTGATTATTTTTCAGAGTGTTAGCTGGGGGGAAGTCCAGCTCAATGTCAGGAGGCTAACAGTTAGCATTGGGAGCATCCAGCCAGTATCCAGCACTCAGTAACAATGAGAGGAAGATAGAGCCACTACTGTGCTACAGAGCAGCTGGAGGGGAAGTGAAATGATATAAACATTTTTCAGAATGGGTAAACTATCTATTTAAACAGTTACTAACACTAAAACAACTTCATCATCATCTGGAACTCAGTATGTGCTAAGTTTCCCATAATAGTCTAATTGTTGTTTCAGAGGCTTTTCCACCATAACAAGAAAGCTATTGTGGGGGAAATGCTGAATACTTAGTGTTTTTTGGGGACTTTCATCCAAAATTGTAAGTACATCATCAGCCCACTGAACCTGTCGCGGTTCGATTTTAAACCTGCCATCACAAGCCCAACACATATTTCAAGACATAAAGCAACAAGGTCAGTCATGAAACATGAAACTGCTGTTTGTTTCCCACTGACTATTTCTTCATTCCTAAAAAAAAAAAAAAAATCACCTGCAAATCAATGACATTATGATGCAAATGCTCTCAAGTTTTCTCCCCAGCAGCTTGAACACCTATTTTCTGCAGCTAACAAATCACCACATCTTAATACAGCCAAGCACGTGTTCACCGCCCACTCCAGTGCTATTTTATCTGCGAGTCGTGAGCCCCCCTCCACCCCAACTTCAAACAAGAAATCATGACAAAATGTAAAAGTCCTTAGCTGTGTCAGCCCACAGTTGGAGGTAGCAGGCGGGGGGACATTATCCTGTTACAGAAATGTATTGATTTATGGAGTTCATAATCTGCAGTGGCACAGAGGGGAGAGATGCGGCTCATTCCAGCTTTCTGAGACTCACACTTTAATGAAGTAATTTATCTCTGATCTAAGGCTCTCCTATCACCCAATCCATCCATCCATACACACACACATGCACACAAGCAGCACCCTCTTGCCTTGTGATTTCATAGCAGGAAGGGTCAGACCAACAGCTATACAAGGAGCTCAAATGACCCCTGTGCTTTTTGATAACTGTAACCTCCTCCAGGTCATTTTATATTTATAGCAGTATGATCAAGATGATGCAACCATCTGTGTCACCAGTTTGGTCTGATTCACTCGTGCACTTGCTTCCTCTCATTGTTATTGAGTGCTGGATACTGGCTGGATGCTCCAGATGCTAACTGTTAGCCTCCTGCCAACAAGGTGGCTAACATTCTTAAAAATAATTGCCTTAATCCACTCAAAGTAGGTTTAATATCTCTTTACAAGTTTCACTCTCCAAAAACTAAAATGCACATTAGGGATGGCGAAAATGGAAAATTTTCTTGGTTGACCACCGGGCCTCATTAATCGGTTTATTTCGTTTAACCGAGAATATTATTTTACTGTCTGTAAACCATAAAAGAATAACCGCAACAAATAGAAGCTAGCAGCGCTAGCACCGGCGCCATTGTCTTGCCTCGGATGCATACCACTACGTCTGCGACAAACATAAGCTTGGCTCGTTTCTCCCGTAGATATCTATAATATCTATAATATAATTATGATATACTATAATATAATTATTATCGATACCTATGGTTTCTCCGGTCTGTCTCTACCGAGCTGAGCTCTGTGCGTAATGACGTCATCGAAACCCGGCAGAGCGTCCCGTCGCCATGTTTACCGTATTAAACTGTATGTAAGCGCAAGAGCAACTTCTCCGCCTTCAGGAACAGTTGGAATTTTTCGATCGATAAAACCTTACGGTAGTTACGGTATTTACAATCTGACATGCGCATTTGTGTCGGCGACGACACGTTCGGACTAGAGTGCCTGTAGAGAGAGTGGCGACAACTCCGTTCACTCCAACGGTTCCGTTTTTTCACAGCAATGGCGGCGTAAGGAGACCCTCTCTCTACAGGCACTCTAGTTCGGGCTTAAAGGGTTTCTAACCGACAAGATTATTCGGTTAAAGTTCAAACGGTCAACAACCGGTCAAACAGCCACCGGTTAGCATCCCTAATGCACATACAACTAGTACACTAGTAATGTTAGCTAGCTTCTTCCTTTTCTCTGCTTCTGTCTCTATAGTTTGTTTTTGAAAATGTCCACATTTTTATGCCAGTGGACTAAGGTGGTTATTTTTCAGAATGTTAGCTGGGGGGAAGGTCAGTTCAATGGCAGGAGGCTAACAGTTAGCATTTGCAGCATCCAGCCAGTATCCAGCACTCAGTAACAATGAGAGGCAGACAGCACCACTACTGTCCTATATAACAGCTTGCTCACCTGTGGGCACAGCACACAGTTGAATGGGATCCCTGTTCCCCTTTAAGCTAACTCAACATAAAGATTTGAAGATAGGATATTTTTGAACTTATTAATAGAGTGTTAGATAGTCCAAGTTTATTATTGTCCAAGTTATCTATTATCATTGCCACTACAGGCAATAAATCCGCCTCACACAGAGAGATTTCACCATGTAGTCAAATGTTCTTGTTTGAGCCGAGCTAGGCCAGAATACAGTATGGATGGGGCACAGCGATTTATTTATCTGGGTTACCTCATCTTTTTACCATTTTCTTCATTACACACTTTCTGCTCTATCTGGCGCCCCAGGTACTCCCAGTCCAAGAAGCTTTTGTGCGATAAAGAAAAGGATGACTTTGGTAAATCTCGCTCACATATCTTGTAAACCTCTGGCACCCACTGTATCCTGCAATCATGAATAATGCATGCTACTCTGAGCTCCCCATCTTGTTCGCATATGACCTATAGCCAAAATGATTATGCAGATTTAGGGAAATAAATAAATAATCAAATATTATAAATGGTCACCCGGGGCAAGGAAGACTACTGTGCATTTATCAGTCAGGGGGGAATAGAGTGAAGGCAGTGCTTCCTCCTCTTATTTCGATTAGTTTTTTTTTTTCCCCCCCCACCAGAAGTGATTGGCCTGAATTAAAACAGTGGCGGCTGTTGTTTGCACAGACATTTAAAATGTAATTATTTTCAGCCTCACAGACTGGTGATGGCAGCTGAGGCCTGCGGCTCATGGATTAGCCGGCCTCAATAGAGCTGTGGACATAGTAATGCAGTTCCAGTTTGCAGCAAACACACACACACACACACACACACACACACATGCACACGCACACACACATACACACACACTATGTATAGGCATTCTTCAACACCTCAGGCTGCGATCACACCTGCGGTTGGTTTTCTTTAATCTGAGCCATAGTGGAGAAGTTCACTCCCTTGTCAGTTGTAATACAGTATATTATCTGCCATTTCCATTCTTGCACTGAGGAAGTCTTGTTTATTTTCCAGTGCGTCAATACAAATTTCTTAATGATTAGTGGGGGAAAAAACATCACTCAAACCCAAAGGATATTATTTTGATCACTCATGTTGTCCTGTAATAGACATATCGTTGGATCAAAATGTAGTCTTAACCTTTGAGGCCATCTGCAATCACCATTGTCTACCATTTTTCATTTTGTAAGATTTTATATATATATTTCCATTTTTTATAAGATTTTGTACAGAAAAGTCACATGGAGCCACATATATTGCTTTTGCTAGTTTTTGTATCCTGTCACCCTTCTAGGTTAAAGCTCATTTATGTGTACCAAAAATGTGCCAAAAAAATACCTCCGTTTCAAATGTTGTAACTGTCCCCGACAGACATCCATACGTCCTTTTGGGTGGCATGGATGTAGGTTGTTTGTTCCAACCCTCTAGTGCCTTTAAAGCCAGACTGCTGTTTCTTAAATCAGATGTTTAAGACAGACTGCACTTTTATTTACAAGTGAGCAGGTTGGATTTTTGAATCCAGACATCACCAATCTGTCTGCACAGGTTGCTGTGGTAACGATGTAGGCATCAGTTCTTATGTACGTGGGTGACACAGTTTTCCTCCACCCAGCGCCCACGTGCCAGCAGCAAATTTATTTCAGCATCTGTCTATGGATTGTTGTTGTCTGTGTTGTCCTCCATACCGCTGTGCTCGTAGCAGCATGGACTGTGATGGACTCCCATCACTCTGGATTTGGTGTCAATGTTGCGTCACACTGCAAGTGATGCAAAAAGACAGTTTGAAATCCTATTTAAGAAGCTAGAACATCCAGACACATCTGGACAAATCCGATTGGAATCACATTTCAAACCACCCTCCAAATGTAGTTTGCAACCGATTTACAAAAATCGCATATCATGCAGTTTTTGGTTGTCCAGGCTTTCTAAAAATGAACCTGGATACAATCTGGATATGAAAAAAAAAATGGATTTGGGCTGGCAGTCTAAACGTGGCCTAATATGACAAACAAGAGCATTCCTTAAATCAGCAGCGCATATGACTCGAAAGAGCATCTCTAATATGATCCAAAGGACTGTTACAAAAAATAGTTGGTTAAGGTTAGGAAAATGTTTGTTGTCATGATTGAGATTAGGAATTGACAGGGTTAAGATTATGAAATGTCACACAACGTTAGAAACCAAAAAACAATTGATTGACCCATTCACTACGTCACCAGCCTCCAGACTTTGTCACTGCCTTAATACTTAACCACAGTGTTATTATTTAACTACAGCACATACTCAGCTGCTGTATAAATGTCCTGTGGTGTCATTTTTTCACTAAGATTATCATCAATTTACAAGTGTGTTCAAAAACTGAAATGTACATATGACCACTGAATGCACACAGATGATAGTTTTATATCTGTATCTGTAACTATAACTGTAAGATCTGGTAACTTCTGCACTCGCTCTATCAGTCCACAGCAGAGGAGCAGGAGCCGCCACAGAGACAGAGGCAGTTCTCCGCAGGGTGCTGGCATTGTGTGCCGCAGAGTGATCCGACCAAAACCACAGCGGCTGTCCAGTGACAAGTTTAGCCAGTCCAGTTATTGCTGGAAAGCAACCCAGTGTCACACTCCACTGGGCAGTCACGCAGGCCAGCAATGAGACCCAACAGGCAGACAGAGGACAGACAGACAGACAGACAGACAGACAGACAGACAGCAGACAGACAGGCCATGTAGTGACACACTTACAACACAACACTGCTGCAAATCATTGGCTTGTCTGTGTGAGTCTGTGTGAATGTTGCTTTAGACTGCACAAGAAAATAGCTCTACTTTTGATCTTTTTATTTTATTTTATTTTTATCTTATTTTATTAATATCATTTTGAAAACAGTCAATATTTTAGGTTATTAATATCATTTTGAAAACAGTCAATATTTTAGGCCATTTTATGCTGTAAAAATTCTGCTACACATCATCAAATTCAAACTCTAATCAGCATTTTGATTAGGGCAGTTATTAAGAGTGCTGGGGGGAAGTCCATCCCAATGACATGAAGCTAACAGTTAGCATTTGGAGCAAATGTGCAATCATTTGGCAATGATATAAAATAGTTTTGTGTAGCACCTTTAAAAAGATTTCACATAATAATATTTTTCTGTCAATTGAACAACAGTTGAATCTGAACATATGGAAGAAAATGGAGTGCCAAGTTGAAACATGGTGAAATATGATGAAAAGGCAATTTTTCCATTTCCATTCCCCAGTCACTCACAAAAGGTGCAAGTCTTTAACCCCTAGCTCCAATGTCTTTCTTGGTGCTTTGTGGTGAAATCCTGTGCTCCACTGTGCTCCCCGATCCTCTGACCCGGCTACACCGGAGAGGCTATACAGGCTCATACAGTGAGATCTCTGTGATCTGTAAGTAACCCACTCAGCAAGATGCCTCTTGCTCCTTGGAAAATGGCCCAACAAGGGGTCTGCTGCTAATGTTTGAAGATATCAAAGTTAACAGCATGTTTTTAGGTCTCATTTGCACCCAGCATATAAATGGCAGGCATGCTGTGAGGTAAATTAAACAGCAATGCATGTGCGTGTGTGTGTGTGTGTGTGTGTGTGTGCGCATCAGAGAGAGGGAGACTTCTTAGACCATAGTAAATGAAGGAATAGCTATTCCTATCCCTCTAAGATGAGATGTTCCTGACTCTCGACATCTCCAATCTCTAGATGAGCATGAGAAAGGAAATACGGAGTCTTGAGCACCAGAAAGCAATATCCTGTCTATAGGCGCACCTGCACAAGAGACACAAGATTCAAAATCACTCTGTTCCTTCTCCTCAGCACATATCAGCATAGCCTTTATTACTCATATCTTCTCAAATTCATTTCATTCCTGTCTTGAGTTTCCCAGGAGTCTTTCTTGTTTGCTTTTGGATATAATATGTGAGTGACACCACGTGATGATCATTATGGTTGAGATCAGGGCAAAAATCAGTGAGGTGCAGAGCTTCTGACTGAGGGATACAAAAACCTTTTAGACCTTTGAGAGGGTGGTTGCCAGGCATGTTGGCTACAATGTAGATGGCATTCTCTACTCTTTACACATGTGCATTTTCCCTGCGGGCTTAGCCCTTTGAAACCTGAGCAAAGGCTCTTGGTTTCTTACATGACAAAAATTACACACACACACACACACACACACACACACACACACACACACACACACATATCTATATCTATCTATCTATCTTTATATATATAGATAGATAGATAGATAGATAGATAGACAGATAGATAGATAGATAGATAGATAGACACAATTAGATTTTTTAATTTTTCTTTTTGCTGAACTTTTTTTTTAAATAGTGGAAAATGGCAGACAACTTATTATCTTATTTAAACCTGCAAATGCGAGGAAATTAATTTTCAAAAACATGGCAAGAATTACATAAAATAGTAAAAAGTCAAAAGTTACAGGAAAATGACCTAAAAATGACCAAGAAATTAGTTTTTACAAAAGAGAGAGGAGTAAATATTTGGTTCAGCTGATAAAAACAAGGGTAAGTACAAACTGAATAAAAATGTTGAAAATATCTGTATGATCAAAGTCATGCCTTTGTGCGGTCAGTGTCCCGTTGTGAGAATGTGCAAAGAGCCGAGGTCATGCCAGTGACCTGTGTTTCCATTTTTTTTTTTTTTTTTTTCATTTTTCATAGTCTGCATGACAAAAGGAAAACGGCATTTTCATAGATACGTACTCTGGAAAGTGTTTTTCAAAAGTTGCATTTTCGATGACCAAAAACACCATGTTCACATGGACAGAGAGTTGAAAGAAAAAGTTTTGTTTAAAAACAAACAAACAAACAAACAAACAAACAAACAAAAAACATCTCTGTCTAGTCTAGCACTTGTTTTGGAGCCCATCTGCAGTTTGTTTGCCACCTGTCTCAGCTCCTTCTTCATCGTTGCCTCCCTCATCAGCTGGCATAATAGAGAAGCAGGATTACAGGAAGACAGAGATTGTTAGTTTGAATCCTTTGACTGTCTGGGAAAATGTGGGTGAGGAAATGAATGAAAAAAAACTCTCCCCTCCTGAGGTACCTACTGCTGATGCTCCCCTGAGAGCCCCCAGCTGCTCCAGAAGCTTCTCTGGGCTAACCATGTCCACACACAGAGAAATAAAGGTGCCACCTGGACCATCTCTTCAGAGTGATGCCACAGGAGAACCATGTGTGGAACCAAAGAGCCATAAAAAAAAAAAACAGGTATAGAAAAGAAACATGTACACATGAACAACAGTTAATTCTCAGTTCAAAAACAAGGTGCCAACTCACACTGAAAATGGCTTTTCAACAGAACCATTTCTGATTCCACAAAGAACTCTCAAACCATGGTCCTTTACAAAACCATTTTAATAAATGTCGCTCTGAAGAATCATCAAAATCTTTCAAAGATCCATCAAGAAAAAATCTTTGAGTTGGTGGTGAAACAGTTCTTAAAATAACTTTATGCCCAAAAATGCTCTCTGAAGAAGCTTTTGCAGAATAGTGCTGGGTGAAGCAAATTAGTTTAATGAAGAACACTTTGCAAAACGTAGCTTTTTTTTTTTTTTCTTCAAATGTAGAACCATTTGCTAAGCGATGCTTTAGTACTTGATGGTTCTTCATGTAACCACAGTCTCTTAAAGAACCGTTACAGCAGCATTATTTTTCTGTGTGTATGGTTGTGCTGAGCAGCTGTTTGGCCAACAGTGGCTGTCAGCTCCCAGCCCCCCCCCCCCCCCCCCCCCCCCCACCCCCCTCCCCACCCCCCCCCCCCCCCCCTCCTCCTGTCCAGTAGCTGTGAACCCCAGCAGTAGAGGTTAATGGTATTTTCCCTGCAGTGGAGTCTGAGAGCCTAAGCGGTGCTGGTAATTACACATGGTGCTCTCACACAAACACTAACTCTCACACAGAATGACATGAACACACTCACACACAAAGAAATGCACGGGCGCACACACCATCACAAACACTTCATCATACGTGCATTAACTTTCAAGCTCTTTTTCTCTCTTTCTTTTCTTTCACACACACTTTTCTGTCTTTGTGAGGACATTACTGACCTCCAGTCATTCCCTATAGCCGACTACAGCCTTTCCCCTTATCTTAACCATGACCAGTGCATGCCTCATCCAAACTATTACCTACCTTAACCAAACCTATTTCCAACCATAACTTTAACCTTAATAATAATAATAATAATAATAATAATAATAATTGCCTTTGTAGTTGTGTGAAAAATGTAGCAATTATACACACACACACACACACACACACACCATAAGTCTGCAGACTGCATACACATGCATGCATAGATGCGCACATACACACAGAGACAGAAACAGACAAAACAGAGATAAAAGTCACATACACACAAACCACTTGGACACACACACACACACACACACACACACACACACACAAAGAACTGCCTCTCCCAAACCCCTCAACCCCTGATTCTCTCTCTCTCTCTCTCTCTCTCTCTCTCTCTCTCTCTCTCTCTCTCTTTCTCACACACACACACACACACACACACACACACACACACACACACACACCATAAGCCTGCGGACATACAGTTGCAAATGCAGAGCCACAGGGTTTTCCTTTAGTGAATCTCCACTCAGAGATTCTCTTTGTCACAGACATACACACACACACACACACACACACACACACACACACCACTGGATGCTGCGATCACTCTGAGGGTGTATTGATTTGCTGTCGCTTGTGGTGGAGATGCGATGTGTAAATTGGCTGCTTGTCACTTATGAAGCATTAGCCTGCTGGTCAGGAGGGACGCCGCCCTGCCAGACAACAACACACCACCCAAACACACAGCAGCCCGTTCACCAGGCTGGCCACACACAGCCAAGACTGCCTGACGCCCTCAAGGAGGATCATACTGGACAGAGTGGCAGTGTGTTATGATATCTACTAGGGACTGTAGAGCACTTAGGGTTAGCACTTACATTTGCAGGAGATCGGTATATCAGGCTGCCTCTGCCCTTTTATTACATTACAAGCCTTTCTCAACACTGAGTTCATTCACTGTCACTTCTTTCACTCATTACTTTTTTAACAAGATCAGCAAGAAACGGAAACCTCCTCCACGCTGCGTAACCTCGCACATCAACCCAACACACCCAGCTGCATCTTTCTGCAAGACTTTGATGTTGACATATTACCAAAATGTGAATTTTGACCAGACTGCCAACTAACTAAAACTTAAATTATAGACAAGTTTTCTTTAGTTTTTTTCTCTGTCAGTTTATTCGGTTGTTCATCTTTCCTAAATGAACAATTTTTTTTAAATAGTATAATGTTTAGTTGAGTTTTTGTTTCGCCATACTGAAATAAATAAAAACTAAACTATAAACATGAGCATTTTCAAAAAATGAAAACTAAATTAAACGAGCAAACCTGCTTTAAAAACTAATTCTAACTAAACTGACATTGAAAACAAAAAGTTAAAACAAAATAAAAATAAAAACTCACAAAAAATGCAAAATAATAATAACCTTGCATTGACCTCAGAACCCCAGAATTAGGCACTTTATCCTATCGTTTAATCCAAATCCCTCCATCAGTTTTTGAGTTATCTTGCTAACAGACAGACAAACAAACAACTGGAGCGAAAACAGAACCTCTTTCCACCTTTGGCCAAGGCAAAAAATATTTTAATTGCTGTACTGGCACAAAATACCTGCCCTATGTGTTTTCAATCCAAAAGTATCAGTAGTATTGGGATTCAAAACTTGTATCAGTAGAAGCCTAATTTCCATTGCACTCCCCCCTAAAGATGGGTTGTGCTTTGACAGTTGAGAGAAGATGCACTCATTCAAACACCTAACATTATGTGATGTTCAGAGTGTGGCGACTCAGCGCCAGCTGGCCATACTGTAATGGGGGCATGGGTACATAGTGCAGGGAATTTCGTTATTTTATGAAAAGAGCTCAGGGCCAGATTTATGTATATGAAAGCCATAGCACACTTTGCCCTGCGCCTTTCGGGCAATTTGCAGTTACAATCGATATGCAATTAACATCAGATTTACTAAGGCAGCAGACAATTACGCAGTCAGTGCGCTTTTGCGCATGGAGCAGAGCTTAAAATGTGTGCACTTGAATGGTGGAGCACTGTAGTTTGTGCTACATGCAGCCCTCAAGCAGTTTAGTAGTTTAGTTTAGTTTGTTAGTTAATTTGGCAGGGGCAATACACAACACAGTAGTTGAGCCATAAAGTAGCTAATTTGCAGCCTGGCAGGAAAACATTTTCAAACAAAAATGAACAAACTTTACAAAAAAGCACATCACATATAAAACACTTTCATGCAAAATTAATTCAACACAATGCACCCCAGCTTAGCAACAATAACAAGCCATTTGATCAGTGATCACATAGGTGAGTAGGTAACAGAAGTAGGTAAAGTAGGTAAAGGAAAAGACAAAGCGTGGCACTAAAGATGAATTATTGGTTAATGAAGTGACAGTGCACAGAGGCATTTTGGTGGGATGCTTGCAGCCAAAATTAGAAATTGTCCATCTAACACAACATTAGGATTAAAAAAGAAAAAAATACTTGATGGATTTAAAAAAAAAAAAAAGAGAGAGAGAGAGAGAGAGAGAGAGAGAGAGAGAGAGAGATGACATTAAAAAAGAGAAAACCTTCAGCTAAGCCAGGCACAACAACTTGTCCAACATCTTGTACAGGTGAGTGCTGCCAGCATTAATACAGTTGATGTCTATCTAGAATGCCAAGGTAATTGGAGCCTAATGTATATTTTTAATATCTCTGCTTTGTTTGTTATTAGTTCAAATATGTGTTAAATATGTGTTCCAATTCTCTCATGCACCCTCAAAAACATATCACTGTCACTCTGTACATTACAAAATACCCCACAGTCCCCTGGACATGTTTTGTGCTGCAGCCAGCCGTAGTCTGTTGCTGTCATCGACATTTCTGTGGAGTACAGGTTATAGTATGTTACCACTGCCTATATTGCACCTGCTGTTTGGAAACAGAGAATTTTCCACGCAAAAATGACAGTCACAAAATGTGTTAACTTTAGCAAATCCAGCAGAATGTCTAATCAGCCACACCTATATCCCTAACTATTATTTTCGTTGTTAAATGCATATGTATACAGTAGAGAAACACATGTAGCGGTGGCCTGATGGCATGTATGCCTCAGATGACGGGCAAACTGTATTTGTGGGCCGTTGCACCTGTCTGATAAGTACAGCACATGCTGCAAAGGGCAGGATGTATCTTCCAGCATCACAATCAGTCAGTATCAGTCTGTCTTTTCCACGTTCAGCTTCTAAGGGTGCTAATAGCCCTTTATTTGAATGGAAATGGTCTCGCAAAGCAATAAACCAACATCTGTCACCAGTTATGGCCTTTTTCTCTCTGCTGTTCATTTGGGAGGCTGATAGGTGATGGATAATGAGGGGTAATGGTCTGTCTGGAAGGCTGAGTGACTGAGGGTACATACAACACAGAGCTGTCTGTCTGGATGGAAAAATATCAATAAGCCCAGTGACTACAATTTACATTTAGCAAATCATCAACTTGACTAAGGAAAAGACTAAGTCTTAAAAGATATAAAACTCAATCAATCAATCAGTTGTCTGACACTCAGAGGTTTGATAAGAGAAAGTCAAAGCTCTCTGTGTTTGACAGAGAGTATAGGCCATAGTTTCATTCTTGTTCCAGTCTTGTCAGTCGCAAGTGACAGAACCAACATTCGCTTCACAAATAAAAAGGAGCAACTCCAGCAAAATTGTCACAATAAAGGACCAGACCAGTGATTTTGCATGTTTAACGTAATATCTTCCACATGTATATGGGCTACTTCATGTTTCTGCTAATCTTTTCCTGATATCATTTCTCCTAGCTTTTATCCAACAACTGGTTTCCATTCATTCTACTACAATATGAAAATGAAAATGAACTAGAAACGTCATACTTTCTTCACACCCGTGTTCCATCACCATAACGAAGTCGTCCACATTCGTTTTCCTAAAAGCAGCAGCACTGTCGTGTTTTGATGACTTGAAATTGGGCCGCTGGAAAATAGTCCCTGGGTATATGTTTTTGCTCTGTGCAGCCAAATATCCTTTCTGTAGTTTATGAATTTTGAATCAGAAACAGAAGCAGAACATTATAAGGTCAGTGTTATCAACCAAAAATTCATATTTGAAAATAGGGGGATTTTGATTTTATGTTGTAAAATCATTAGTACCATGATTTCCAGAATAGTTTGTAAAATGTGGATATATTGCAGTAAACATTCAAAATCACTCCTTTATCCTCCCACTTACATTACAGCGAATGGTAAAGCAGCATGAATTTGGAAGTGGACACATAATGGCAGCTGCGAGGAACAGCGAAAGAGAAAATAAAAATGTATTAGCGAGAGAGTCAGAAAATAGAGACAAGTAATCGCTGCAGCAGCTATTAGGGAAAAACTTTTTTGCGCGTCTTTGTTCCTCTTCAGACAAAAGCAATCTATGCTGTCCATCATACTGAGTCCTAACGGAAGGAAGAATTGGCATCTGGCGGCGTCAACAATTAATGTGTGACGATAGTGCAGCTCTCCATCAGCCTCCTGTAAATAGCTGGCATGTGGAGACTCCTCAGCAGATGTTACACAAGAATTCATTAGCTTCCCCTGTTCCTCATACTTATCCCAAGAAAGCTATTATCTACCGAGCTGAGCTAGAAGAGTTTCCAAAAAAAAAACAGAAACTCCCATCCGTCCTCATTTCACAATGGGGGGGTTCCCGCTCCAAAACACATTGTGGTCTTTTTCCAAAAAGAGCAGGTATTGTGCTTCATGCTGTGGCTAATAAGCGGTGACACTTGCTGTTGTCATTGGTTGCAGGTCACGACATTCAGCAACAAAAACGAATATAAAACCCGAATTTCTGGAGAGGTGTGACATTTTATTTTGTTTCACAGGCAGGCTCTTGCACAGAGACCAAGCGGTGGAGAATCCTTTCATCAGGGCTGTAGTCTAGTGTCAGACCAGCTTAGTCGAGTCCAAGGGCCTTTTCACACCTGGAGTCTGTTTGCTGTGGTTTGAATCAGTGGAAAAGTTCATAATTTGTTGCATTGTTCATTTGGTTCGGTGTGATTTCACATGGCAAAAAACTCAAACTGAAACATATTAACAAAAGCTGAGCTGTCAGCTCACTGGTCAGGGTCAGACAAACGCTGAAAGGCGAAGAGGGGAAGTGTTAACGGGGCATTCTGGCATCTCCCTGTGTAGAGTGCATACCATGTAATACTAAGGCTAAACCATAGTGGCCTGGATACCAATCAGGCTCAGACCCTTTGCTGCATGTCATCCCCTGCCCTGTCTTTCCTGTCTCTCTCCATAGTGACTGTATACATGACCAAAAAATAATATATATATAAAAAAAAGAAAGGACGTTTTCACTTCAGGGATTTGTTTCTTTCTCTCTTACAAAATTGCACTAACACATGGGGCCAATACATCCAACTCTTCATGACTTGTAACTTAACCAACAAAATCAGTTACACACATTTTTAATCAACTAAGCATCAGTGAATGGCTTTTTGAATGGCTTTTTGAATGGTGAATGTGAATGTTTCCATGAAATGTTGTGTTCTCTTGTTCACATGTTACAGATAGCAGAAATGGAGTTTTTGTATGATACCGTATTGTTAACGTATTTGCTATTTTTTGTTTGTGATGATCAAGGGGTATAGGTCAAGTGTACGGCGTGGGATGAGGTCAAAATAAAGTAGAGCAACCCACACTTTATTTCACATGTTGCACACTTTATTTCACGTTCTGAGGAGCGTTGACAGATGTGGCAGTGGCTCGGCACAGGCCAGACATTTGGCTCTTGCAGGGCTGATCTGGCCTGCGTGCCGTCTGTTGGGGTTTGCTGGCTTAGAAGATGAATCCTGAAAGTTTTGGTGACCACACAACCTTTCCTCTAGTGCCACCAACAGTGCCAGAAGGGTTTTTATTCGTTTTTGGCATTTTTCCTTCATTGAGTAGTCACAGTGGAGAGATACAAGAAAGACAGGTCGGGGGTTGGGATTGGCATGTAGCAAAGGGCAGACTTGGGCCTCCTGCAACAAGGATTTAGCTTTAATGGTACATCCTCTATTAGTTGAGCCACTGGCATCCTCACTCTTTTTAACTCATATTTCAATCTGAAATGTCATGACTTTGGCATAATCCAGATTTTTGTAAGCTCTGTTTTGAGTTTGTTAATTAATTCCTTTGCTTCCCATGACAAGGTCAGGAAGCAGAAGTTGAAGAAAAATAAAACATATATATCATGTGTTTTCTTTTCTGGTGCAGGGAAATGATCCAACCCAAGCAAGCACAACATTTACATATTTGCTGTAAATATTATTGTGCAGGTGAAGTTTCAATTAAAATAATTGACCAGAATATAAAATTTGCATCACTTTCAGTCTAGAAGCATACATATTGCCAGAATGCTGAACAGACACCCATACATTCACACACACAAGACAGCCACATTCAGAGTAAACTGCTATTGCTTGCCAGTGCAGTGGGGTGCCACCTGCTCGATTGCAAGACTGTCCATCACTCCTAAACAGCCAATCAAGCGGCTTGACTCTGACAGTGTGACACCCCAGAGGCTGAAGCGCCAGATGGAGGAGAGCAGCACTAAACAAACTGTACTGAAACACACTCAACCAGTCATCTACAGCAGCACACAGTACATTTATGACAACACACTATGGCTCAGCTCCAGCCCATACAGCCTGTCAGTGCTAGGCTGAGTAGTGGTATATGTGTGGCTGTATGAAGGGCTGTGTATGTAGCTGTTGATATACACGTATGCGCCAAAGGAGTGTCCAGATAGATGATACAGTGTGTGCTATCCTTTGGGGTCTGGACAATAAATCACTTTGATGAAATAGGGGTGAGATATAAGTTGTGTTATTACAATTCAACCATGTGGTCATTCAACCTATGAGCCACACATCACTGAGATGAGATGAATGCTAATGTTTTTCATGTCAAAACATTAATTTTAGTCAATTTTCTTTAATTAATTTATCTTTAAACTATGATCCACATCACCGAAAAGTATGAAGGGAGAGCTATCTACCTATATCTATCTATAGATAGATAGATAGATAGATAGATAGATAGATAGATAGATAGATACACACATATATACACATGTGTGTGTGTGTGTGTGTGTGTGTGTGTGTGTGTATGAATGAATGTACATGCATGTATGTAACTAATGAATGTGTCAAACTGACAAAAATCACACTTTAAAGGACAGATTCTTTGGCATGTGAATGGGGACATTTAGAGATATTGCATAACAGCACAGCAGGGCCTCTACCAAGACGCTTGCAGTCCAATCATTTTGGCCTTCAAAAATTCAAATATAAATAAAGAAATGGATAAATAAATAAATAACAACAAGAAGAATAACAATAAAAATGGTAAATCATATAAAATTTTGCAAGAAAAATGTAATACTTGCATTTTTTGCCATAAAAATAATCAAATTTAAATATATTAAATATTCAAAAGATCCTATTGGTTGAGCTTTGGTATCATTTTTTCAGGACTATATTTATAACTTCTAATGAGGAATCCCGGATTTGGTACATATTTAATCTGTGATAGCTCTGATTCAAGCATGCCTTCTATGCTGGTTTGGTGTGTAAATCCAGTTGTTCTGTAATCTTTCCAGCTGACTCACCGCTGTCTTCCTCATCAAATCCTATAAACAAGGGAAGCCAGGGATTAGTCCCAACTAAATACACTAAGCTCATTTGATAATCACAGCTTCTCCCCAATCTCTGGTAATTAACAATGGATGTGAGGAAACTAATCTAAATGAATGGCTGCGGGTTTCCATCAACGCTATCACCATCAAATAAATGGCTTTTGTCCCTGCATTTCACACTCTTTGTTGTACAAGCAGTGCTCATCTAATTGTACCCCACTGATATACAGCCAGGTCAAAATCATGCTACGGTGCCTATGGGACCACTCAGCATCCACAGAATTTGGTCCAGATAAGGGATGTTAAAACTTTTGCTGTGGACCCCCAACTGAGCCCCTGACTCTCACTGAGCCCCAGACCTCCACTTGAAACCATTTTTTTGTTTTTGTGATAAGAAAAGATATTTTGATTTGTGTTAATCATGGAACTGTCAGAATGGTGATATTAAAACATCATGTTAAAATAATAACTTGTACATACATTTATGTTATAGTGATGTCTGATGAATTAGTTCTTTGAAACCTGAGTAAATTCACTTGGTTTCTCTCAAAATATGGGGAAAATGTGATCAGCAAATTCAATCACACAATGCAAAACCAAAATATTGTATATATTAAATATCTTGTGAGTAATGTCCACCGTGCACTTTTTGAGAAGAGATGCTGAATTATGACCAAACTGAACGGACACCTTCAAACAAAGCACCCGCGGCATGAGGGCAGGCCAAAAGAGTTTTTCCAAAAACAGTGTTTGGCCCATGGAAGAGTAAGTTAAGTCATTTGACATAACAAGAAAGATTGAGTTGCTTTTTAACACATTTATTCATTTACATTTGTAATAAATGAAATCAATTTAAATGAAAACTGAAAATTTAAATTTGTTCTAAATGAGATAATGTGATTTTTCTTGAACTGAAAAATCCACAATTTTGCCCTGTCAAACTGTGGTGTGGTGTGGTCCGGTGGTGTGACATTCAAAACTGTGACAACAAAAAGGCTTTGTTAGTGATGATTCCTAAAAATCTCAGTGGAACACATGGAAAACAATATCAGCAAGAGTCACAACAACAGGGTTTGTCAGAATTAATCTAAAATCTATTGAAAGACTGAGGATAGATGCCTTGCTCTGCACAGTAATTTAGAAAAATAACACAAAATGTAGTGGATTTGAACCAGGAAATCAGAATCTCAAGACAGTAATGATAAAGAATTATGATAAAGTGAGTTACTTGAGAAAATTCTACCCAATTTTCATTTTAAATACAATAACGTAGCTTAGTCACTGATACAACAAATTGGCAAATAAATGCAGATTCCAATACAAAATCTAAAAGACCACATATATTTTACATAAATCTAAGAGTCAATGAGTCAACAATTTTCATGCCTAATATTTGAAGTTTAAAAAAAGAAAACTTTTTTTCAGGCTGTAACGTCAACCACCTATGTGACGTGAAGTGTACAGTTACTGCTAGAGAGTGTGTGTGTGTGTGTGTGTGTGTAAAAAATAGAAAGGGTTTCATAGAGTTGAGGAATGCTTGTGTGGAATTTGTCCAAAGTTTTCCAAAATCAGTGCTTATCACAGCCAGCCAGTTTATTGCTGATCAATTCAACCACAGATATGTAACCAACTGAATTGTTTCATATCTGTCAAATCAGAAGCAGATCACACTAACTGGACCAGACAGAGGTAGAGCCTGGCATGGGGGTGACATGGGCAGGTGCCTGGGGTAGCATCTCGTCAGGGGTAGCATTTATATATCTATCTATTATTTATTTATTTTTGAATGGTGATGTGACATTGTGCGATCAGTTTTCCTATCACTGACTTGCACATCGTTATGTCATAAACTTGCCATAGTGGGTTCCCCTGATTGTAGTTTGTAAGCTAGGCAGGCTACTATATTGCCTGGAAGATCTCCCACCACGCTCAAGTATGAGATGGGGAGGGAGGCGGGCGGGGGTAGGTTGACCCTGACGTCACTTTAGGTCAGTAAAAAACACAGTTTCTGTTGGGGCAGTGCAGCAGGCTGTTCTCCCAGGCCACCGTTCAAGCTGGGACCAGATCCCACTGTAAATACTGAAGCCAGGAAACAGGAGTGTGAATGTGAACACAATCCCCAGGCAGTGTGGCTGTTTGTCTGACTGTGGGAGGAATAATCGAGTTTAATCATTAGGGTGAGTGGTGGGAGTCAGTGTGATATGTAACAGGATAAAGAAGGAGGGCTTTTTTTCTTCCTGGGGGCTGAATCTCCAGACTCCTCTACTCCTTCAGCCACCATCTGATGAAATTAAACAATGCTCTTCACCCATCTTGCCCTCCACCCTCCCACTCCCTCTCTGCTCTAAGGGGATTAGGCCACTTCAGGAACATTATTTGGATTGTTTATCACTCTCAGCTCCAATTGAAATGAAGTGGATTCTATTACACTGAGGGCATCTGCAGAGATGTGGATCACACATTGTTCTTTCTCTTCTAACCTCTAACATATTTGTTTGTAATTATTTGTTTGTGCGTGTTTGTGTCTGGATCAGTATCCCATTGCAAACCTTTTGTGTCTCCATTACAAATGATTCAAATTAATGCAAGTTTTTCAAAAGTTTACTTGTAAAGAAGCTGTATTAATTTAATACACTTGATACATTTTTGTTTATGCAGATGCAATCTGCAGCTTTTTTTGCCATGTGCAAAGTGCTGCTCTCTCAACTTCAATGCCAGTAATAACAACTGGTAAAGGAGCATTTCCTGAAGAAAAGGTTTGTGATTGATGCCACTTGATACATCTTGCATTTATTTGTTTATCATTATGAGAGTGTGCACATGAGCATTTAGAATTTTGAATGGAATTTCTATGGTACACAGATGTAATGTACACATATAGAGACCATTGATTTGATTCCGTGCTCAGCTGAAAAGAATCCATGGTGCTATCAGTGTCTTTGACTGGTATCCTGTATAGTATTCCACTGTATACAGTCAGTGTATTACATAAATACAATGGGAGTGGATGAGGCTTCTGGATGAGAGAGAGAGAGAGAGAGAGAGAGAGAGAGAGAGAGAGAGAGAGAGAGAGAGAGAGAGAGAGAGAGGCTCCAGCAGATCCTCATAGCAGCTGAGATACTGTGCAGAACCCTCAGGCTCCCAGGCCTCCCAGGACCTCAGCTTGAAGGCGACATAAGACCACCCAATGAGGCGAGGAGGAATTATTTCTATATTGACATTTAGTCAATATTATGCAGAGCTTGCACCTACACTGAATGCAAAACACCAAAGCAATGACCATTTAGACACGTGTAGTCTCCCTATGAGTTACCATGACATGTTAAAGATCTATGGACAAAGATGGACAAAAAAACAAAAACAAAAAAATACTCAGAATCAAAAACTGAAATATATGGATACATATTGAAATCCTTACAAATTCACGTTAAGAGCAACATTTACTCCTTTATAAAACGTTCTAATCCTTCTTGTTCTTCTTCTTCTTCTTCTTCTTATTTGCACCCTAAACAGATAACCAGTGAAGACATTACCAATATCCATATCAAACACACACACACACACACACACACACACACACTCTAGCAGTAACTGTACACTTCACATCACATAGGTGGTTGACGTTACAGCCTGAAAAAAAGTTTTCTTTTTTTAAACTTCAAATATTAGGCATGAAAATTGTTGACTCATTGACTCTTAGATTTATGTAAAATATATGTGGTCTTTTAGATTTTGTATTGGAATCTGCATTTATTTGCCAATTTGTTGTATCAGTGACTAAGCTACGTTATTGTATTTAAAATGAAAATTGGGTAGAATTTTCTCAAGTAACTCACTTTATCATAATTCTTTATCATTACTGTCTTGAGATTCTGATTTCCTGGTTCAAATCCACTACATTTTGTGTTATTTTTCTAAATTACTGTGCAGAGCAAGGCATCTATCCTCAGTCTTTCAATAGATTTTAGATTAATTCTGACAAACCCTGTTATTGTGACTCTTGCTGATATTGTTTTCCATGTGTTCCACTGAGATTTTTAGGAATCATCACAAACAAAGCCTTTTTGTTGTCACAGTTTTGAATGTCACACCACCGGACCACACCACACCACAGTTTGACAGGGCAAAATTGTGGATTTTTCAGTTCAAGAAAAATCACATTATCTCATTTAGAACAAATTTAAATTTTCAGTTTTCATTTAAATTGATTTCATTTATTACAAATGTAAATGAATAAATGTGTTAAAAAGCAACTCAATCTTTCTTGTTATGTCAAATGACTATTTCGTGTCTGTGTGATGAGCTGCAACAACTGATCCAGGATCTGCTGACAATTCCGCCCGATCCCCCTCCACTCTCTGTTCCCCTCTCCTCCTCTCTCTCTTTCTCTACTTTTTTCTCATTACTGTCTCTGTTCTCCTTTTTCTTTTTTCTGTCTGTCCCCTCTCCTACCCTGTGTCCTCCCCATTGCTCTCCTCTCCACCCATTCCTCCTCCCTCCTCCTCTCCTCTCTCCTTCTTTCCTTTCCTTTCCTTCTCTCCTCTCCTGTCCTCCTCACAAATCTTCTCATCTTCATCCTCATAAATAAGGCCATCATATTTTAACCAACTGCATGGCATAGGTTTTATTGAGATGATAGAAACTACAATCTGATCTGTTTGGTCAGACAAAGGCATTTTTCTTTCCAAGTTGTTGCATACAGTTCACCTGCAGCTCCTCCCCACCATACATCCACATGTTCTTTCCCACAAACGGTTTGTCATCATATTTAACATTAACAAACTGTCCCTGTCACATCGGGTGGATGATGGAGGACCCAAATGCAGGAGCAAGCAGGCAAAAAACACTCGATGGTAAACAAAACTATTTAATGTTCTCAAGAGACTCAGGGAACGCAGGAATCACAGGAAAAGCATGACTGCAAAACAAAACACAACACAATGAACAGACAACAAACAGAACTGGGGCCTGTACCATGCAGCTGGATCAACATACCCGGGCTTTCTCTTACTTATCTGGCTTCACTTAACCAGACATCCACAATCTGGATTTTCGGTACCACGAAGCCGGTTATCAACTCGCTAACTGAACCCAGGCTTTTCCAATCTAGATCTGTGCGCACTCACATAAAAAGGGCGGAGTTTGCTGCATACGACCAATCACAGACAAGGAAAAATCCACCCGAGCCGCATACTTTACGATGGAGGAGCAGACAATAATCTGAAATAAATACGAGGAATATAAATCCATCATCCAGGCAAAAAGCAACGCAGTTGAAGCTGCCAAGAGCCGCAAGGAATGCTGGGAAAAAAACGCCGACTGTGTCAATGCGTAAGTTAGTGGGATTATAATATTACTTCCCCACGATGACGGCATGAGTAGATCTGACTACATTTGTGTGTTCCATAAATTTATGTGTTTATGAAATTTGTCATTATGGCATGTGATTTCAGCCTTATTATTTCAGATGCAACCCCAGTGGAACAAAAAGAACGTGGGAGCAAATAAAAAATAAGTATAAAAACATACTTCAAAGTGGTCAGTACGCTTACTGTATCATACACATGTAGCATATGTACTTGTACATGTTGGAGGCTATATACCCTCCAACATGTACAAGGCTTTACTTCTTCACACTGTCTCATGAAATGGGCAGGCCATTTTCCAAGAGAGCTGATTGGTCAATAGGTAGGGCTTTTCTACCTGTTGAGCTCTTATCCTGAACTTAACCTGCTCTGGAGCTGGTTAGGTATCCAGCGTATGTTACCACGGCAACGTACCCCGATAAAAAGTAAACCACCTTCATGGTACAGAAAGCCCAGGGTTAACCCTGAAGTTACCTCACTAAGACCAAATCCAGCTTTATGGTACAGGCCTCTGAACACAGGATTTAAATACAAAAGGTAATGGGAAACAGGTGGAAACAATCAGGGCAGGGCAGACAATCAGACCAGAGAGAAATGCACGAGGGGAAGGGCAAGTGACATGCAACGAGAGCAGAGTAGGATTTCAAAATAAAACAGGAAGCCACGAGAAAACAGACAAGAACAAAGCTCAACATAACTTAACGTGAATCGTTGGACATGACAGTCCCCCGGTGTATTTTTACTGTTTGTCTGAACTTGTCTCGGGGTCGGGTTCATGCGATGTGACTTCATTTCATTTCATTTCATTTTTTTTATTCGTTCCATTCATGAAAATGCACAATACAATATGAAATTGGTTCAAACATTCACAATAGGCCTACATATTTCAAATTGATGCTTTTCATGATTGAAAAGGAGCAGAGAGAAGAATATAATTCTTATTTTTTATCTGCCTCTTACTTGAACACAAGGAATCTTGGATGGTCCGTCATTTCCAGTTACCTACCCTACCTACAGAAATTTCCCATTAAGTAAACATTTACAAGCTAAAAACAAATAAAGATAAACATCCAGTTAAATTTCAGATGCATATATCCTAATTTGTCTCTCTTTATACGTTTTATTTATTTATTTATTTATTTATTTATTTTCAACTGAACAATGTCTGTACAACCCTTTAAGTCATTCTGTTGGGAATTCCAAAGTTTTACACAGGCAACAGAAATACACATTTGTTTTAAAGTGGTGTTCTTCTAACTGGACTTCAGGCTCTCCAGTGGGAGAACTACAGTGGCTTGACTGAGCACATGGGAGGACAAAATAGGACAAAACATACATTAAACTTAGCTAATAGTTATAAAATGTAAGAATAAACTGTTGGCTAAAATGAATAGCCTAATTATTGTGTCTGTAGGAAAATACAGTTCATACCATATAAAGTTACAAGCAAAATTTGTCACACCATATGATGAGGTTATATTATTATTACGGTATTATTATTGAGGTTATATGCTAGCATGCCAACAGCATACCCACTGCAATATGGTAATGTAGATTTAAATGTAACAATCACAAAAAGTCCATTTGTCTTTGGCATTTTTATATAAAAAGTGTCCCACAAAAAGTCACTGGAGGAGGGTACTGAAGTGGGACTGCCAAAACACTGACGGTCCCCATCCAACTTGACCAAGCTTGAGGGGATTTGCAAAGAACGGCAGGAAATCCCCCATCAGGTGTGCAACGCTTGTTGCATCATACCCAAAAAGACTGGAGGCTGTAATTGCTGCCAAAGATGCTTCAACTAAGTACTGAGTCAGTGTGATATTTCAGTTTTTTCTTTTTAATACATTTACAAAAATTTCTAAAATTCTGTTTTCACTTTGTCATAGGGTACTGAGTGTAGATTAATGAGAGAAAAAATGAATTTAAATGACTGTAGCATCAGGCTGCAACATAACAAAAGTGAAAAAAAGTGAAGGGGGTCTGAATACTTCCTGAATGCACTGTATATATCTATCTATTGATATAGACAGATATAGATATAGATACCTTTGTCCATGTATTTATTCATTTATTTATTTACGAATAATTATAAATCATTTTTTAAAAATAATTTTCCCATAATATTTTGCTCATTTTCAGGCCAGTTCTTGCTAATTTGCTCATCATATTTTTTAAATCATACTTTTGAATAAATGGATTTATTTGTTTGTTTATAAAACTTTATTTACCTTTATTTAAGTCCTGATAACATTAAAAATCTCTTTTTAATTGGAGACCACACCAGACAATGTCATTACAGAGACAGATTTAATAAGACAAAATATGAGAGGGTGATTGATAAGTTTGTGGCTGAAGCTAGAAGGAGATGAGCTGTACAGTTTTCTCTGAACTTACGTGCAGTTCATCTTGTTGAATAATTACAAAAAATATTAGAAGTCATTAACTCGGGCTGTTTATCAGTTACACATAATTAAAACCTGAAAGTCAGTGGTTCCTGAGAAAATGGAAAATAGCCATTGTGCAGTCATCTGCTATCTCAGTCTCAGGGGGTTAACATCCAAGGAGGTCCATGAGGACATGGTGGCCACACTATGGGAAGATGTCCTTTCACAAAGTGTGGTAGAGAAGTGGGCTGCTGAGTTCCAACGTAGCAGGGGAAGTCCGGAAGCCCCGTCAACATCACCACACCGGGGGCTACTGGCAACATTCCTTACATAAACATGTAAGATCGACTGGTAATTGAGCATGACACTGCCACCGAGGTATCTCCCAGGAGCACGTCCATGCAACCATTTGTGACAAACTCCAAATGTCCATGGTATTAGCTCATTGTTGTCCCAAAGTTTGTTGGAGCTGATGAGAAACTGAAACTGAAACTGGAACCTCAGCGCAACATGTCCAGGGACAATGTTGCTACTTTTGAGGAATACCCCAAATGTTTTCTTCAGTGATGCGTGACCATGGATGAGACCTGGGTCCATCACTTTGAACCAGAGATGAACAAACAATGGCAGCAGTGAAAACACGCAGGTTCTCCATGTCAAGAAAGTCACAACGGTCATGGGATGCAGAAGGAGTGCAGCTCATGGACAACCCTGAGGAAGGTCACGCTATCACCTGATCCAACTACACTGATCTCCTGAGACAGCAACTGGAGAAAATGAAGATTTGGCATGGAAAGCTGACAAGAGGGGTTCTCTCTCTCATGTCCACAGTGGCTATGGCTGCGATCCAGAAATATGGATTTGAATGGGTTTCACTCCAGCCTTATTCTCCTGATTTGGCACTCTCTGACAACCACCTGTACCTGAAGATGAACAAGGAGCAGTAACCATTTTCCCTGAGATGATGATGTCAATGATGCTGTGGACCAATTCCTCGGGGCCCCAGACAGACGGCATTAACACAGAAGAGATCTATATGCTCTATGACCACAGGACTAAAAGCCCCAGTATACCTACTTCAAGTATAGTATATCTCAAGCCTTCAAGCCCCCACAGGCTTGCAGGCTTGAGTCCAACTTTGGCTCATTAGCTACTTTCGGTGCTGTTTGGAGCAACACATCATCAAAATCCACAGTCCAAAATCATGCAAGATGAGGCAGTTGGAGATACTAAATTGCCCCAAGGTGGGAATGTGTGCGTGAATGTGCTGATTTGTCTGTTTACCCTGTGATGAACTGGTGACCTGTCCAGGGTGCTCCCCCTGCCTTCTGCCCAATGAGCGCTGGGATGAATGAAAAACGAATGAATGAATAGAGGGCTTTGTGTGACAGGCAGTGTTTGCCTCTTGCTACTAAAGATATACAATTAAACAAAATGGTCTTAAAAATCTTGAAGTTTCTGATTGGATTATTATATGATTATTTTATGTTTCTGTATTGCTTAGCTGCCATCTTTGATAATCCAAACTCTAAACAAGAGCACCATCTAGCGCCAGTCGGGCTGACTGCTAGTTTAAGGTCGGTAGTTTAAGGAGCAAGTTTGCTCTATTCAGATGGAAATTTGAAGAATCCGAACCCTTCTCCACGCTTTACCGTTACCCGAAACACCCAAACATGACAGGATTTCACCATTGTCTCTCCAGCTAAAATTATATTTGTTTTTTATTTTTTTTGCCCCCAATGTGTCACATCTACTAAAATGGTTATACAGCTTTTGCAAATAAAGCTCTTATAACAAAAGAGGCCAAACACGCGGTCCAAACATTTTATTGAGTGACGTTCACTGGACGATACTGAAACCGCATTCAGTTACAAGGTCTTGACGTGTACGGTGTGCAGAAGAATTCAAAATTTCTTCTACACAGTAGCCTCTGCCAACTCCTCTCACGTCCGACTGTATGCTTCTTTCACCGCCATTGCTGTTCTATGTTGTGGTGTTTCTAGCGTCAAGCTGGCTCTCACCAGGAAACTCGTGACCATTCTACACCCCCTATCGGCATAGCATGACATAAAAAGAATTCCAGTTTGTGTCCTGCGTGTAGAGTTCCAGAACGTATCCACGGGGATGTTTCTCGGTCTTTATCTTTCAAAGTACACAGCTTAAGTGCTTTAATGTAGGAGGGAACTGTATTGAAAACAAATGTTTGATTTTCTAAAACTGACTCATTGTTACTTAGGCCACAAAGTTATCATTCACCCCTCGTACATCTACAATGTAACAAATATAACATAATGTCAAATACAATACAGTATAAAGCAGAAACCAGAAAACAGATAGAACGAATGAGTAGGAAGGAAGGTCAGGAAGGGAAAAAAAGAGGCAGTTGAAAACAGATCATGAATTTTCTGCACAGCAGCGTGTAACCTCTTTGACTCATTCGTTTTCACTCATTCCACAAATTATCCACAATCTGTAGCTTCAATCCAAAAAGCTGGCACTGACATTGGCCTTTCAAAACTCATAGTAGCAGCTATCTGTGTGTGAGGGAAAGAGAGAAAGCAAGTGAGAGAAACACTGAGAGACACTGCTGCTGATCTGTCTGTCGAGCAGCAGACGTTCAACTCATCTGTTGATTTTACGTTTCTTGGACACAATCTTCTTTTGTACTCTGCATTATGATACTTGTGACCACAAAGGATGAAGCCCTGTCATCCAGCCATTTTTAGCCTCTGTCTCCAGTTTTGTATGACACCAAACCAACAAGACCAACACATAGCTCAGTCAGCACACAAATTATGATAATACTGACATTTTCATTCTTCTTTGTCTACCGTCACCAATTCATTTATCTTCCCCTTTCAATAGATCATACTTTTCAGGATGTTGCTGTTTTTTTTTTTTTTGTTTTTTTTTTATAAAAAAGGTAGTGTGAATAATTTAGTGGTCATAAAATTTTTAGCCTCCTCCTCCTCTTCTGTGGTAACAAGGAAAGCCACTCTCTGTGCAGGATGCAAAATCATGATTTATTCATGAGGAGATGCCGCATGGCTAAGGACCATATTGAGATTTTGGACCTAGACTGAAGAACATAGCTTTGACATCACCCATTCATCAGTATTAACTAGCAGATATATAGATGTTACCATCAGCAAGGTCATGCTGAACGACTGGAGGTCCAGTGGGGCTTTTGAGAGGCTTTCCCACAGGAAAATAAAGAGATGCTGAATGAATGTTACCAGTGAATGAAAAATCTACTAACTGAAAACAGTTTATTCTTTCTAGCAGTGTAACTTTCCATCATGCTGGTGGTTTTCAGCGGCTGGCGATATTCCTCAGGGAGACAGAAAGTAGAATAGCATGATTCTTCCATTTCTGTCCACTGTGCAGGATAACTTAGGCTTGGTTGATTCAGCCTTTACTACGGCATCGCCTTGGGTGTGTGTGTGTGTGTGTGTGTGTGTGTGTTTGTGTGTGAAGATGTGTGTCAGTTTCCCTTACAACTGAATAGGTGGGGGTTGACCCTGCTTTAAAAGGCTGCTTAACCACCTAAAAGAATTGTATTTGTTTCAGTGAAGAGTTTTAGTGTCTCACAATGGTCTACATTTTCAGAGGCTTGTCCACCCAGATAATAATAAAATAAAATATTTTGGGAAACCACTGGTGTGTGTGTGTGTGTGTGTGTGTGTGTGTGTGTGTGTGTGTGTGTGTGAGAGAGAGAGAGAGAGAGAGAGAGAGAGAGAGAGAGAGAGATGCATATGCATGAATGCATGTGCAATGAAAAAAGATAATGAGAAGACCTAGTTCATTCAGGCTATCCTTGCTCTTCCAGCCATTTACTGATCTCCAGTTTTTCTCTATTATGGAGAAATAACAAAGGATTGTCCTGCCTCCTATCTTACTGATCATACTGATCATATCTGGGAGGATTGACAGTTGTTGATCATCATCAATACAAATGACTCAACAATTACTCAGTTCCTGACATTTCTCGCTTTCAGAACTCACAGTGTTTCTGTATAGCTAAGGCTATATCCACAGGGAGACAGATCCTAAAAAAAAGAAAAGAAAAACAACTTTATTTATCTGGAATTCAAACAATTCCACTCTTTTCAAAAGCTGCGTTTTTGGTACCCCAAAACATCATTTTTATGTGGACGCAAGACTGGAACAAGAATCAAAAAATTTGATTCTGTGTGGAGGCTGCCGACTACACTGTGGCAAGAGCAGACAGTTGTAATAGACAACTGTATCATGTATGTCAAGTTGTCTATATGTCATAGGCCACCAGCTGTGTGCCACAGACCTTTCCCTGTCTCTGCAACTGCCATTGCTGGTTGCCAACAGAAGTCAATAAAAGTCATAAGCCCTTTTCACACATAAAACCTGTACCGTTAATTTGCTGGCATAAGAGTCATGTGAACGGCAGCCAGTGTCAAAATGCTGCCAATTTTACGGCTCAAGAGTAGTAATATTACTGGGTATTGTCCATAGACCACTGAAGAGGCTGGGTGTTCCAGGGTACATCCAGTCCCTTCATTTTTTTTTTCCATCTATGGCAAAGAGTTTTTGCTTTCTGTCCGGCAAAAACTAACCCTTTTCACGACAGCCATTTTGACGTATATAACAGGTAAACACAGGTGTTACTGATAACATTAATTAAGGTTCTGTCACATTTGAGTGCAGCAGAGTCCTGGGCCCTGTTAGACCTAAACGGAGTGAAGCCTTCATTTATGTCGTCACTAAGACCTGTGCTTACCCTGCTATTTCATGTCACAATGGCTGCTGCTTTGTCCTTTAAATGTGTTCAAACGTGACATTAAGACCTGCAAAGTGAAGATGCGTTATGTGTGCTATTGACTTAATCTATTTTTTCATATACATTTGCTGTCAGACTAGGACTGAAACCACATTCCAATGCATTGCCTTCAATTTCAACTACTGTAAGATAGCTAATGTTAGCAGCTCTGGATTTTTTTTATTTTTTATTGAAGCTTAAAACTTGCTCAACAACATATCAACAAAGAAAGACACCAATGCTAAATGTGCAGACATTAATCTTAAATGAAAGGACATTAAGCACAATAGTTATTATCAGGGGTAATTTTGTACCCCAGTGTGTTTTCATATTCTGGCAAGGAGATGGAACCAGAAGCCCCAGAACACTTTGGTGGTCTATTACAACATGTGTGTGAACAGGCCCTGCCACTGGCAGCACGTGCTGGCTCTGCCTGGTGGTCTGCTCCACTACGGTCAAGAGCACACATGGGGGGGAAGCAAGCTACTATGCACCAAAGCATTGAGATTAAGCATAGACAAAAATATGAAATTGGTAGGTATTGACTGACATTGTATACTCTAAGTGACTATGTGAGCTCTTTTCTAACCTCTTTGATGATCACTTCACTGTAAACGATTATTTGAACTAAACAAAAAAAATCCTTCCCAGCTTACTTAGGATATTCACTATATGGTGTTAATAGCTATTTCATCTCAAAATCATTCCTCCCTGATGGTGACTGGTCACTAGAAATTGCTTCCTGATGCTCTGAAGCCTCTGTTGTCTTTTTCTCCCTTCTTGTTGAGGTGGCCTGTCATGTTGTTGCTTTGTAAATAAAATAAAAATATGAGTGTAATAATAAAGCAAAAAGGTTAAATTGGACAAACATGGAAGTAAAGGAAACTCCTAAGGTGGATGAAGAGATTCCGAGATGCTAGGTTAAACGGCATGTCTGGGGATTTAACAGTATTGCCAATGTGTGAATGGAAGCTTCACTGTAAAATTGCAGAAAGACGCGTCTTTACCAAAATGAAAAAAAAATGCTTGGTGGCTTGAACATAATCTACTTTTCAGACTTGAAATGTTCCCCATTATGGCAAGGTCTGCATATACAAAGCACGATGCATTCCCACACCAAAGAAAAAATGTATTTGGAAAAAAAAGCTTGAGCTATTTCCTCAGTCAGATTGTACATGACACCTCTTATTCTCTTCACTAAGGGATTGTAACAACTGTGGAGTCTGCAAGAATTATTGTCAGCTAGTTCTCTTTCCCTTATTTCATTCCAGTAATGGCATGAGTCTACCTCTGATAACCCCAAACAGAGTAATATTTGAAGAATTCTTCTCATGCATCATTTACAGAGATAATGAACGGAAGAGCGTCTTCACTCAGTGGCCCTTGTCTGAAAATAAAACGCTGTAGCATCAGTCTGGCTTCAAGGTAAGTGAAGTTGTAAATCAAAGTGTGAAGGTATGGAGTAGAATCAGACCTGTCTGTACATGAACACTGAACACTTTTTTACACAAGTTTTTACACTGCGTGTGCCAGGTGGGTGGGTGCTATTTTCTCAAAGAGGGTTCCAAATGTACTTGCATTAAAAACAACTAAGATTTAATTTTATGTTTTCATTTTTACACAGCATGAAGGCACAAGATGTACTGCTTAAATAACTCAGTTTTTGAGACGCTATAAGGTGTATGTCCTTCATTTCACAGGACCTTGGTTAGCAGCTTCACCCCCTCAGCCATGCACTGAGCTAACTCAGCATGCAGCCCAACGCTTCCTTTGCACTGGACAATAAGGGATAAAATTGATATTGATCTTTTTATCTAACTCTGGGAAAGATAAACAAAAAGCAGATTTCCCCAAAAGTTGGCATGCTCCTTTAACGCATGGTCTTCTGCCTTAAATGTTCCCCTCAAGCATGTCTATGGCTGTTTGTAAGATTTACAATGACATCTGTCTGCTTGCAGTTTACTTTGTTTTCCTTTTACTACTGTGTTCCAACCTTTGCCCCCCTTGTCAACCATTTCCAACAGCTAAAATGTTGCTAAGGATTCCTGACTCAGTCTTTGCAGAACATCCGCTGGTGTTCTCTCATATTAATCTTCTCTTTAATGTATTTCACTGTGATAAGAGTTGAAAGCCTCAGAGGCGCTCGGCACCAGAGAAGATCCAGAGATAGGGAAGGGGGAGGCGAGCCAGCAGCAGCCCAACAACCGGCCTGATAAAGCGGCAGGCGATCCAGCCGGGTTTCCTGTGACACCAGCTCGCACTGCAAACCCTCAGACTGCAAACACCAGCACATCAGCAAGGCCTGCTCATTTCTGATACGAAAATCAGTCTAACAAGAAGACTAGTCTTCAACAACATGTGGCATCATTTTGGAAAACTGACTTTCCAACATTTCTGCAAGAACAACTACATCCTAATATAAATAAATATATAAATAAATAAATAAATAAATAAAGGTCTGTCACAGAAACATACATCATATGCACACATGCATACATGCGTGTAGAGGAGGGCACTGATTACCAAGTATCAGCAGTGTTATGTTCACCATTCTGCATAGGATGCTTAATTCTGCTGACTAGAATATTGTACATTTTCTCAATATTAACATAGAAATTCATATGATTAAGTATGGTTAAGTGTTCACAATTTTTGTCATATTGTCATCTTGTATGAACTAAAAATATGAATTAATTAATTAATAATTAATGTTAAGGATGAGACTGTTGAAGGGTAGAACCCCTCTGGTTCATGCCAAGATCAATAACCCATAGAACTGATGTAACACTTTAAAATGCCTTCTCATGAATCTGATATTTTGATGTAAAATTTTCACAAAAACATAAACAATAGAGTGAAATGCTCTTATATTTTGGGCTATGATGGGGTAAAAGAGTTGTCTGACCTCATGAGGCTTTTCTAAGTGATAACTGATTCATCATTCTTTTTCACATCATGACAAGGTGGGGCGCTCTCCACTTTGAAACTGCATAGTCCACTTTTAAATAAAAATATCACATGAGATTTCACAGTTCAACATGCAAACAGCAGGTGAAAAACAGCAAATTCCACATCATATTTTTAAAGGACATGAACAGTAAAGGACCACGAAAGCCTGAGCTAAAAGACATTTTGAGCCACTGGCATTGTATGCCCACTTTCAACATGTTAATAATAACGCATATATGATACATATATTTTTGCTTCTAAGTTTCACAAATGTGTGTTGACCCCAAGTTAAACTGCACTGAAAAAGCACAGAATTCCAACATAATGGCTTTCATATAACATGTGACTCATAGATGTACAGTACACACACACACACACACACACACACACACACACACACACACAAAAATCCCTCACAGCGATGTTGAGCCTACTGGGTGGAAGAAAAGAACACTGGCGCCCTCCAGTGGTCATGTAGAGAGAGGGTGGCCCTGGGAGGCAGGAAGCACATTTAGCTTTGTCCTGAAGACAGTCCCAACCTTCAGCTGCATTTCCCTGATTTAAACAACAGTGCACTGAGCATCCTCATCAGGATGTTAGGCTCATCCTGGTATTAACTAAGTGAGCGAGTGACATTTTCTAAGAAGAGAACAATTGAAATGAAGTGGCAAAATGTGAGGGCCAGCAAGGTGGACAGGGATGAGAGGATATCCAGTGGTGCTTTGAAGCAATCAGTTATTTCACAGGTGAGGATGTGCGTGTCAGTGTTTGGGGGGGGGGGCAAAAGGAGGCACAGCTTTGTTATTTGCTAATACCCTTCATCTTTGCACATGTGCAAATGCGTGCACACACACACACACACTGAAGAAAACTCAAACTCAAAAGAAAACTTTTATTTCTGTTAAAAATGTACACACATCTACACATATGTATATTTATATAAATATATGGATACACATTTACATATTTATTTTTAACCACTACTTAAGCTTACAGTGTGTTTGTATATGTTGAAAAGTCTATATATTAAATATATAAAATAATTTTTAAAAAAATTACAAATGGAAAATATAAATAACCCTTACTAAATTAAAATAACCATGCTTTTCTTTTAGGTTTTATTGTTTTTGTGCAACAATTTTTTAGACAACAATCTTCACTTTTCAGTTGAAAAAAAGAAAGGCTATCTATCTATGTATGTGTGTATCTATCTATCTATCTATCTATACATATACATGGATAGATAGATAGATAGATAGATAGATACACAGAGAGAGAGGGAGGGAGGGAGAGAGAGAGAGAGAAAGTGTGTGTGCATGCGTGTGTAGGCACCAGCCAATAACAGTGTGACATGCCAGATCGTAAGCATGGCGTCCTGTGAGGAGGAAGCTGAGACAGAGCTCGTTCCACAACCAGAGTGGATGTGGGCTTGGCTTTCACCTGCTGCTGAGCACTGAGGGAGAGGAGGACGATGAAGAGGGACGTGCTTTCTGTTGAACAGGTACATGCCGACAGGCCGACTCATATCAGGTACTGGGCAGCATTCAGCATTCATACCTCCCAAAACAAAATGCTGCTCTTTCCATCTTCACATTCTGCATTCCATGTCAACCTTTTGCTTTTCTGGTAGCATGTTTGCTAAACTAACTATCCTGGTGGTTTTTAGTGCTAGACCTAATTATTTTAATTATTTTATCAGAATTTATCATTAATCATTAATTTTTCAATTTATCATAGAAACCTTACTTTTTCTTCGTACTCATAGTTGGTAATAATTGGATGCAAATATCTCAATTTAAAAAATAATAATGTTTTGATTTAAAAAAAAAAAAAAAAAAAATTCCCTTTCCCCTCAAAAACATCTTGGGGGCCAGATGAGATATACTTACAGGCCAAATTTGGCCCCTAGGCCGTGTCTCTGACATCTCTGCTTTAAAGAGAGAATTAAGATAGCTTAAGAGTTTAAGAGATGCACCCATGGCACACTCAGATGTGGGGGACAGTCACTGGGATTAAAAAGTGAATAAAATGATTTTTTGCAGCCATAATGAATAGCTAGCTATGGGGGTTAATTACACCTCAAAATAACAAAAAGTAATGCACTCTAATACAAGAAAACATGGAAAACAGCAGTACAAAAGGTATAATATTCCGAGCTAATAATTGGTGAATGGATAACTTAAATCTTAGATCTTTATGCACAAACACAATCCTATATAATTACCTGTTGCTGAATGATGGATGATGCCGAAGCACTATAGGGACATGTAAATTCCTGTAAATTCCCACATGTCAGTTAAAGTCACTGATTACTTCAAGTCCCTTTAAAAGCCCCATATTGCCACCAACGGGCTTCCTTAGCTGAGGCTGCCTGTGTGAGAACGCACGTCTTCACCAGCACCCACCTTTTCTCTGGGTCACACTGGACTGGGAGCAGGCAGCAAAGAACTGTGTGCTGTGAGACATGAGACAAGAAACAGCATCCCCAACAACTTAATCACAAAGCCTTAACACACACGTCTACACTTCACAGAGATCACTTATGTCTACGAGGTGAGGAGTCTGGGGAAACAGAGATGGGTAAAGTGGGAGGGGACGGGCAGTATTTGAATGAAAAGTATTTGGCAGATGTTTTTCAGGCGTTCCTTGAAATGGCGGGTTAGTCCACGTGAGGACACGATAAAAAACATTTTTATACAGGTATATTCCGCAAGTACAGCAAGTCACATGTGCTTTTGGTCGTAGCTCATAATAAGTTTGCCCAAAGTAAAAAAATTATGTATATAAGTATTCATGTATAATCACAATCTTCATATTCAAAACATCGCAGTGCAGTATTCTTGTTTTTTTTATTTATCTATTGGCACTCACAATTATGGGACATTACATATATGATGTGTGTGTGTGTGTATGTGTGTGTGTGTGTACATTCCTTTGAACAAGACACTGAAACCCCAGCTGCTCCCAAAGCTGACTCTCTCCTGACTGGGAGACTACTGTCTCCCACTGGCCAGTAAGTGTGTGTGTGTGTGTGTCTGTGTGTGTGTGTGTGTGTGTGTGTGTGTGTGTGTGTGTGTGTGTGTGTGTGTGTGTGTGTGTGTGCTTGCACATGTGCAAAGATGAAGAGTATGAGCGAATTACAGAATGCATCTGCCTGGCGTCTGAATAACAAATAACACCATTAGTGAGACAGGGGTGTTTTCTGCCAGGTCCTAAAAGATGAATGGCCATGTCATTGCCCCTCACCCCCCACCACCTGCACCACAGACACAAGCGCGTGCACACACACACACATACAGACACAGACACGCCCACCCACCCACCCACACACGCACGCACGCACGCACGCACGCACGCACGCACGCACGCACGCACACACACACACACACACACACACACACAGTTTCAAATGTAAGGACTAAGTCTCATGAAATGCTGGCATCTCTGTAGTTGATTAAAGTTTAACAAGGTGCCAGTTAGACCAGTGCTTTTCAAATGGGGCTAGGCGTACCCTTAGGGGCATGTTAGAGTACTGCAGGAGGTACAGGAGAAATGTTCATTTTAAAAATATCAGTCATGCATAATTCCTAAAATTATTAGCCCATACTATAACAAGTTCAATAAAACTGTAAGTGTAGGTTTGATAAACCGCATTTTATTTTTTAGTATTCCCCGCAGGTTTCCTGAAGGTGTCAAATGTGTGTGCTTATGGTTTAAATCTGCTGCCTTGGTCATCGAGCAAAAACATTTGTTCACTATGACCAGGAAGCCAAGACAAAAAATCCAGAAAATGGATTTGTGGATGAAATGAGCAGCAAAACAGTTGAAAATAAGGAGAAAAAAGAACAGGCAAAAACAGAGCCAGCAAGGCAAGGCATTGTACTTTTTTTTTTTTTTTTTTTTTTTTTTTTTTTGCAGCGAGACATTTGTCAACAGTTCCGTGAAGCCAGTGCACCTCAAAAGACATCTCTGCACAAAACATCAGAGTCATGTAGGTAAGCACCAGAGCGTCTGAAGAGAAAACTTTCTGGCTTGAGATCATCTCGAGAAACAATGCACAACGTCACAAGATGAGCCAATGAACACTTCCTAGATGGTCTCTTTGCTCGTGTCTACAGCCAGACAGCCATTCACCATAGCTGAAGACCTATTGCTTCCAGCCGCTGTTGTATTGCAAAGGGCACGTGCAGAGGAGGGTTTCATCTGCTTTTCTCAGGTGGAAGCTTTTGTCTCCAGTGAGGACATGGAGAGAGCTCTAGTCCATCATTCAGGGATGTTTGGCCAACTTGATTGGTGGTTTTAATTCTTACTTTCCTAAAATGGAGGGGAAATCTGCACCGCTGGATTGGGTGAGAAACCCATCTCTCTTGTCTGAAGCAAACAGAAGAAAGCCTCCTATCAGTCATCAGGAAAAGCTTTTGGATGTGTCGTGGCCTACAGATGAAGTCTGACACATCCACTCTCACACAGGATGTGTGTGAAGGAGGAACACCCTGAGCTGGGAAAAACGCCTTGGAGCAGACAGCACCCTTTGGATCAACATATTTGTGTGAGGCCTCCTTTCTACAATGACTCACATCAAAACAAAGCATTTTTTCCCCCACTGGTCAGGGTGTACTTGGCTGAATGAATATTCAAAAGGGAGTACATTACATTACTGAAAAAAAAGTTTAAGAGCCACTGAATTAGATCATCAGACTGATCTCTTCTCCACCTCTGTTTCCCATCATCCATCTATCACTCTCTGTCTTCTGCCCTCCACACAACGAATATGTGCATTAGCACATACATCAACACTGGCTGTTTTTAAATGTGCGTCTTAGAGGAACTGTCTTGTTTTGACTTGTATTAGCTTTAGTAGCATTTTGGGTTTCAGTTGAGAGTTTTAATGTTTCTTGATGGTCTAAATCAGGCATACACAGCATCAATAAATCCGTACTTAAAGCAGCAGTTTTAAATGTACACTTTGTGGCCCTTGGAATCATCTTCACAGTTCTACTGGGCCCCATGGCAAATAGGTTGTGCACTCCTGGTCTAAATACTGTATCAGTGGCTGTTCTAACCTGTTAAATGAATTGTATGTAACATATTAAAAATGGTCAAATATTGGTATGGTAATTATTGGTACAAAACATCAATAATCAATCCCAAAGTATTGGTATCTGTCTTTAAAAGCCCATGTCAGTCAGTATTATGTGAAGGGAGCATATAGTAATTGATATGATGTATTATTTTATGCCAAAAATATATACTTTGTTATTATTATAAAGCTGATGAAGTTTATCCAGAGTTAGACATTTCATCTTAATGTTTAGTGTCGCAGGAAGAGAAGCAGCATGTTATGATCATGAATTTGTGCCTTATGAAAACAACAATATGAATTTGCTCCAAAGCAATATGATACTTCTTTCACTCATTACTATTTTTATTGCTTCACCACTTTTGTGACTTATCACATTTGTAAATGATTGCTTTCTTCCCTTAAGCAAGATCTTACAGGATGGAGGCAGCATGTTTTTGGCCTTGTGAATCGTCTGGATTTCCATCTCATTTGAGATTAGCTGAGAAGAGCTGTTTTGGATTAGCTGAGCTCCTCTCTCTCTCCCTCTGACACTCTCAGATAAGGGAGCCCAGAGTTGCTGAAACACACTAGTCGAGGAAAATGCCCTTTTTCTACATGGTTAAGACTTTTCTGCTTTCCTCCTGTTGCCCAATGCTAACTCTTTGTGGGAAGGATTATTCTGAGAGAGTGTCTGGGGAGAGTGGTTATAGTGCTGTCAAGTAAATGGTGACTTTTGATTACAACGCCAGGATTCGACTGATATATGGGGCCGATATCAGCCTTTTATAAATAATCCAATATATGGTCTGGGCCCTGTGGTCCACCTCTGATATGGTGGAGGTTCCTCCCACAGCTGGTCTGTTTATTTTTTCTCAGCATATTATAAGCTAAGCGGGTTGCCTGGCTGATCTGGACCACTGCCTGCCTATGCACTGGAAAAAGTCAGTTCATTTATTCTGACAGATAATGGATGTTATATGCTTAATCTAACAAGAGCCAGTCCTCTCGATGTAGAGAAATTATTCTACACTGAAGTTGTAATAGCAACTGGAGCATTCACAAGCGGAGATCAGGTATGGTTGTAAAACGCTATTGGTTCTAACCCCTTAAAATCCTCCAATCAGAAACAAGCTAGAGCTATTACACTCACTCTGCACATGCTCAGTTTGGCTGTTTTCTTGCTTGCAATAATGGAGCGACATTTCAAATCCCTTGAGGAAACTGTCAGATATATTTCTTGGATAGTTTCTTGGATAGTTCATATGTCTAGGAATCTGAACTGATATCATGAAACTCACTAAGAATGGCTATCGTGTTAAACTAGCAGTCAAGCTCATTCACGAGGGGAAAGCAATGCTGCAGATACTGGGACGGTTGCAACGCCTTGTTACAATTATTCCCGAGCCAAGTATTCAATGATTTTAATTTATATTTTTCAACAGAGTAAACCATTTAATTTGTTTGGAAATAGCTTGGTTCATACAAATAGTGCAAACACATGTTTGCTCAGAGCATGCCAAATATCTTTCCTTTTTTAAAATAGATTCATTGGTAACACTTTACAATAAGAGTACAACAATTAACGTTAGTTAACGTTAGTTAATGCCGTAATGGTTAATTAACTGTTAGTTAATGATTATTATGGCATTTACTAATGTTAATAATATCTACAATAACCCTTAAATAACACATAAATTAATACCTTAGCATGAACAGCATTAGTACACGATTCTTAGACACATTAGTTAACGGTTAGTTAACTGTTACTTAATGTTTATTACCTGTTACTTAATGTTTATTACGGCATTAACTAACATTAATTGTTGTACTTTTATTGTAAAGTGTTACCGATTCATTCATAATTAATTTTTTGGTCATGTAGTGTGTTAAACGGTAATCTTTTAAAAACAATAATAATAAAAACAAACAAACGGTCACAATAATATGAAGGATAAATAATGTTTCATTTTGAATATTTCACTGATTATTTAGATTATATTTTAGACACGTTACAACCATTCCGCAGATGTAACAATGAGAGTGTGTGTGTGAGAGTGACTGCATTTAAATCAGTTCTGCAACTTGTACATATTTAAGAAAACCACATAAATACATTATTTCTGCAGCAGACACATTGAAGTTTATTACATAGCAAATTGGCTGTTCAAGTGGAAATGTTTTTACTGGGAAACTTGTTACCACAAAAAAGTGTTACAACCATCCCTGGTCTCCCCAGTTTTCCCCTGGTCCTCCCAGGCTCCTGTTCCAGAATAGTAACAAAGAACATAGATATTTTGATGTTGTTTTATCACAAATTTTAATGGAAAAATGCAGCCAATATACTTGTATGGCTGTATCTAAACTAACCCTAAGCCTTCTTCAGAAACCAGTGAAGCTCAGGGACAACATCCAAAGTGAATCCACCTTTATGTAGGCTAACTACACAAAATTAATCAGTGTAAGGTTGCTCGTAAATCTGTGTCTTATTTTGTATCATTTACAAATGCATAATGTATTTCATATTTAAATAAGGTATCCTTGGAATGCCCTGTTATTATTATTATTATTATTATTGTTATTGTTATTATTATTATTTACAGCAGTATGTTGTTTTAATGTGATGAAAGGATCTAGCACCAGCCGTCAAAGTCCTTCTACCCTCTATCTTCTTCTCACATTCAGCCTGGAGGTGGGAGTTTCAAGCTGAGAACAATCAGGCAGAAAGCCTTAACTCATTAACTTCATTCAGCGACAAAACACAATACCTGTAGCAGACATGCAGCATAAGCAGGTATGTGTGTAACTACTGTAAACTTCAGGGGAAGTGATTCATTTGAGCATGCAGGCAGTATGACTAAGGTTCCATACACAGCCAGCCGACAGCTCACTCATCTTGATGTAACTCCTGCACAGCCACCCAGCCCAAAACTGGCTGACATTTTCTGAAGTAGCATTTTTGACGCAGACATCATCCTGATGTGGTGTGTGCCGATTTTTTCAATAGTTTGTAAATCTTGGAGAGAAACCTGCTTCACTCTGCCTTAAGGAACTGTTAACCCACTTAAAACTATTTCTCAGTCTGATGATGGTCTAAATGCCACTGCAGAGGCTTTTCCACCCAGACAAGGGCAACATTCTGGAGTTAAACACTGGAAACTTGCTATTTTTCACAGGAAAATGGGAAAAGGATTACCTCAAGTGGCCTTAAGATCCTCTTTTTTTATTGTCTCCATCTTTGGTGCTAAATGTTGACTGCTGCGGTGTTTTCACATTGCACTTACCATGTGTCTGCCTGGCCAGGACAAGGGGTTTTTCTCTGTGAAGTCTTTAGAACAGCAAATGTAACACAAAAGGTTTCATGAATTGGATATTGGTTGCATAACTATTGCGTTGCAGTATCAATCAGCCATACAAAGTAGCAAAATTGACACTTACTTAAAATGTCATGGATTATTACTTCAAAGATTACCAGCGTTCAAATCCCATATCGGTCATATAACAACTACTCTAAAAAGGCACACCCTCTTACCTGGACATTTGTGATTACCCTCTTAAATTGATTCCCATCTAAACCAACCAAGAAATCCAGGATTAAAACAAGATCACCAATCAATGTCACTCTGTCTTCCTTGACAGTTTTTTGAATGTCACAAGCAAATCAGCTGTCAATCATTTGTGGTGACACTTTAACAGCCGTCAGCTGCTGCCGGAGGGAGATATCAATGCATGAAGGAGAAACCACCTGAGTGGGCTAGAGCAGACAGGAAAACTGTGTGTGTGTGTGTGTGTGTGTGTGTGTGTGTGTGTGTGTGTGTGTGTGTGTGCATGAATGCTTGTGTTTATTGGAGTGTGAGTTTCTGCGTGTGTGTTGAGTATTTGTTGGGCTATTGTATGATCTAAGTAGAGCATAAGCAGAGCAAGCAGGATGGTTGGGAGATATAATTGGTGGCAGTATAAATGCTAAGCTTGTTATGGCGTGAGAGGAGGAAACTGGGGGGTGCAATGTGGGGTGTAGAGGAAAATAGAGTGTAAGTTCTGCACTCTCACTAGTAGTGCTAGAGATCCGGCCAGAATACTTTAAATTTCCACCCTCTCAGTCCTGCATGGTCACATCATACATATGAGTATGAATTCATAAAGAAAAGCAGGGTTAGACTAATATATGTTGCCAATATTGTCCTTTTATTAAAAATGGGATCTGGTCCAGCCAGTGTGGGCCACTTCTGATATAGCGTGATTTGACTGAATACGTATTTTAGAAAAATCAGTGCCACGCCTGTTGTTTAAGGGAAGCCTTTAACCTGACTCCATTTTAATGCTACATTTGAGTCAGATTGTCTGCATGAATACAGTGCATCTGGAAAGTATTCACAGCGCTTCACTTTTTCCACATTTTGTTATGTTACAGCCTTATACCAAAATGGATTCAATTCATTTTTTTTCCTCAAAATTCTACATACAACAGGTTTTTGCAAATTTATTAAAAATAAAAAAAATAAGAAATCACATGTACATAAGTATTCACAGCCTTTGCTCAATACTTTGTTGATGCACTTTTGGCAGCAATTACAGCCTCAAGTCTTTTTGAATATGATGGCACAAGCTTGGCACACCTGTCTTTGGGCAGTTTCACCCATTCCTCTCTGCAGCACCTCTCAAGCTCCATCAGGTTGGATGGGAACCGTCGGTGCACAGCCATGTTCAGGTCTCTCCAGAGATGTTCAATCGGATTCAAGTCAGGGCTCTGGCTGGGCCACTCCAGGACATTCACAGAGCTGTCCTGAAGCCACTCCTTTGATATCTTGGCTGTGTGCTTAGGGTCATTTTCCTGTTGAAAGATGAACCGTCGCCCCACTCTGAGGTCAAGAGCGCTCTGGAGCAGGTTTTCATCCAGGATGTCTCTGTACATTGCTGCATTCATCTTTCCCTCTATCCTGACCAGTCTCCCAGTTCCTGCCGCCGAAAAACATCTCCACAGCCTGATGCTGCCACCACCATGCTTCACTGTAGGGATGGTATTGGGCAGGTGATGAGCAGTGCCTGGTTTCCTCCAAACGTGACGCCTGGCATTCACACCAAAGAGTTCAATCTTTGTCTCATCAGACCAGAGAATTTTGTTTCTCATGGTCTGAGAGTCCTTCAGGTGCCTTTTGGCAAACTCCAGGCGGGCTGCCATGTGCCTTTTACTAAGGAGGTGGCTTCCATCTGGCCACTCTACCATACAGGCCTGAGAGTGACCATCGGGGTCTTGGTCACCTCCCTGACTAAGGCCCTTCTCCCCCATGCGCTCAGTTTAGATGGCTGGCCAGCTCTAAGAAGAGTCCTGGTGGTTACGAACTTCTTCCACTTATGGATGATGGAGGCCACTGTGCTCATTGGGACCTTCAAACCAGCAGAAATTTTTCTGTACCCTCCCCCAGATTTGTGCCTAGAGACAATCCTGTCTCGGAGGTCTACAGACAATTCCTTTGACTTCATGCTTGGTTTGTGTTCTGACATGCACTGTTAACTGTAGGACCTTATATAGACAGGTGTGTGCCTTTCCAAAACATGTCCAATCAACTGAATTTACCACAGGTGGACTCCAATTAAGCTGCAGAAACATCTCAAGGATGATCAGTGGAAACAGGATGCACCTGAGCTCATTTTTGAGCTTCATGGCAAAGGCTGTGAATACTTATGTACATGTGATTTCTTAGTTTTTTATTTTTAATAAATTTGCAAAAATCTAAAAAAAAAAAAAAAATTTTCACGTTGTCATTATGGGGTGCTGTATGTAGAATTTTGAGGAAAAAAATGAATTGCATCCATTTTGGAATAAGGCTGTAACAAAACAAAATGTGGAAAAAGTGAAACGCTGTGAATACTTTCCGGATGCACTGTATGTTAGCAGTAGCAGTCAGAGTGGTAAGTTCACTCTGTGGGCCACCTGCCACAGTGTCTGCTGGATGCCCAGATTTTAACAACCACTCAGATTTTTCACCAGACGCTTTTTTTTTTTTTTTTTTTTTTGATAATTACACGACTCATGGTCCTTGTGAAGGGAGTTCAAATGCTCTCACAAGCATTTAAACACAAGACATCTGACACTGACCCAGCATCACTCAGCTGACTTTTAAATATGTCTTTTTAACAAGTATAAAAATAAATGATCAACATATATACTAAATAATAACAATAATGATGATACATAATCATATAATGTAATAATAAATATGTTTATATTTTCCTAATTTCCTGGTAATTATCTGGTGTTTTCCTCCTCTCATTTTATAGTATTTTTTGTGGCTTTACTCATTTCTTGCTAATTTGCTTAATACCTTTTTCCCCCATGTTCTTTGCTCAGGTTTCAAAGGGCTAATTGATTCCAGTTTTTTGTCCACGTGAAAAACTAAATCATCAGTCATTATTTGAGGCATGTATTCAGTAAAGTGAACAAATCTTCATGTATTGTTCATCAAACATCAAACCTGATTTTGCACCATCTTTCATTACATAATCTTCTTTCCTTCTATGTTCCTTAATTCTGCTTCTATACCATTCCTGCTACACCTAATAATAATAATAGCAATGTAATAATAACAACAGCACATATAGTGAAACCAAGCTACAATATATAAAAGGAATACACAAAATATTAGACCACAGGCGGGTCTAATAGTGAGTCGATAGTGAGTTGAAGACCAGGTGCAGGGCCACAGTTTCTATATCAATGTATTTTGTATTTAAAACACAGTTGTATCATGATACTTTTCCTTTTCAAATGTAATTTTTAATCAGCGAATTAATTATTGCTCTATATTCATATATTCAGAACCTTTCCAGCTTCGTAAGTCTGGTAGTATTTTTGAAATGGAAATCCTCAATATGGCACAGAAAAGTTCATCAGCTCTATTTTAGCAAACTAAGCAAAATGCTGTGCAAACTGTGCATACAGTGCCTGTGTTTCCCACAGTGCTTCACTGTGCTCTCTTGGGAGAAACTCCAGACCGGCCGCTGTTGAGAAGTGGGAAAACATCTTGTCACTCACCTGCCTCATGAACAGTGCAACGTAAAGGCATTCCAAACAAAGCTGTTCTACTTGTTTTGAGTGGTTTCACATTGTTACTCAGTGTCAGCCTGCACCTTGCTTTCTTTTAAAAACAATTACTCTGGAAATGGCTTGTTCTTGGTCTTGATTTTGTGAGCCAGCATGAAACTTGACTTTGTAGCATTTTCAGATCTGCACCGCCCACAATGCGTACAGGAGTGGCTGAACCCAACTCATATGTGACACTGCCATCATGTCAACCCTAACCCCAACAATGCTGTGGATCCTACAGGACTGTTGGTGCACAGCACCTTTGTCAAATAAACAAAATCATTTATTTTCATACACAAACATAAATTTGGCAGGGGTGTACATTCTGGCCCTTGGACATAAATCATAATTTATGTCCGAGACCTGGATTACATTGTCTCGCAGGCTAGATCTGGCCCCTGGGCCTTATTTTGTCTGTGTGTATTAGACTAAACCATAAACTAGAGAACATCCATTAAAGATAGTATTATTACAATAAATTCTTGTAGCCTGAGGTCCTCAGACATGTTTGGATTTAAAGAAAATTCACTCAAGTACGGCCCTGAAAGAATACTTTATGAAAAGCACAGAGAAGGCCATTTATATGCGCAAAAATAATCAAAGAATGGTTGACCACAGAAAAAAAAAACTCACCATCCTCTTTTCTGTCCAGTAATAACAGCACCTGTCAAAATGCAAATTATTGTATTGGCTCATGTGGTCTCCTCCTCCCGGCCCTATGCAACAAGTATGGTTTTTGTTGTTGCTGTTGTTTTTTTTTTTTTTTCTGTCCCTTTAACATCCTGGTTCTCTTCGCGAGGCAAAATTGCAAGCACTGCCTTGCAATTGGTACATAATTGCATCCTTGCTCTGCCACTTTCACCCTCAGCTCCGGTTGATCCTTTACCTGTGTCATTAGATGTGGAGAGCTCAGGGCGCAATGGCCTGGCTTTGGAGGAGCACAGAGGAGTCTGTAATTACAACCAGCTTTGATTACCTCTTGTTTTGAGCGGACCGTTCAATAGCCATTACAACAAGACACTCCCCTGGCCGCAGCCTAATGGCCCACTGGCCCAGTTTTTATTACCACTCCAACCTGCTGCTTTTAAGCTCACAAAAGACTGAGCTTCAACACACCACTGCTCATGTCCTCTCTTTGAACAGTCATGATCGATTGCCAGGGTGTAATGTGCCACCCAGCTACACACTTTAAAGTGCAGCTCTTTTAAATAGAACAACACTTACCACACAACAGGCCGACTATGACGCTGTTATTGACCACATTAATTGCTGAAAAGTAAAAAAAAAAAAAAAAAAAAAAAAGTTACAGAAGAACAATTACTAGTTTGTTACATGAGATAATAGACAGGGTCTGTTCACTATGGGTTTTGTAAGGCCAAAACCAACGTTTAAAGAGCTGCTAACTCACCTAAGTGAGTGAATTAGTTACTTGGATATAGTTACATTTAATTATTATTATTATTATTTTTAAAAAAAAAAATAAATAACTACGTAATATCTGTGGCAGATAGCCCTGCCACTATCACAGCACCAGCACACATGACTGAGTAATCAGGTAACATGTCAGCACCAGAGGTGGGTAGCAACACAAATGAGTACAATTTTTGAGGATCTACTCTACCTCATGGTATGCTTCTCCAAATAGGTTGCATTACAACTGTTTCTCTCCTCATGATGGTAGAAGAGAAAGCTGATGGCTTTCATACAGAGAGCTGAAAGCAACCCTGTCTCTTAAAAATTAAGTTACTAAACTGCATTCTTAATTACGTATATTGTCACAAATTACATTTGTTTCTGATGTATCACAAATGTGTTTCTAATCAACATATTTTCTGTATCATGTCAGGGGGCCTTTTTAGCCATTTTCATTACTTTAGCCACCAAAGCTACTTGGTTAAGGTTAGGTTTAGACATAAAAAACACTAGGTTATGGTTACGTAACATTTGTACAAAAAAAAAGAAAGAACGAAAGAAAAGAAAAAAAAAAAACATACATCACTATTGCTTTGCGCTGAACTCAAACTCGGGTCACTTGGGTAAAGTCGGTTGTTTGACCCATCTGCCACCCCACCTGCCTCCTAGCATGACCTTGAAACTAAGTGACTGCAAACATTCTTGTGATACATTACAAGCAAAGGTAATCCAAGACAAAAATATGATCCCCTCCCAATGTAATTGAGAATACAGTTTAGTTGTATGAGAAGGTAATTTTTCAGAGACAGGGCTCACTGACAGCTACACATTGCTCTGCAGCTGTGCAGTCAGCACCACAGAGCAGGTGATTAAAGAAGAGGTCAAATGACTGAATCAGAGGCTGCACAAAGCAAGCCTTGGCCACACTTGGATCCACTTTTTAAAATGATTAGAAGAAAGGGGAACACTTACATTATGCAGCGCTGCTTTGCGCCTGCCCAAAACCACTGAAATATCAGCATTTAAAAATTACCTACACAAGCACATCAATGTGAGTTTTTCATTGCTAAGAATTAGTGTAACGAAAGACCTAATGAATGTGTTGCTCAAAATCAAAGAAAGTTGGACAAAATTCAGTTATAGATCAAAATAAACGTTTGGACATGTATTTTATCTTGTGTAAAAGTATCTTGATTTTTCAAGAAGAAAAGTAAAAACTGCAGTAGAGAAAATTCAAGAATGCTCACTATTATCACATAGTGTGAAAAATAGAACAAACCAAAAATGGGACTATATTCTCCACTCAAAGTAGTTTTTTTTTTTGTTTTTTTTTTTTTTTCATAATTTCCATTTTATTTGATAGTCAGAGTAGAGAGAGACAGCAAAAGCAGGGGACAGGTTGGCTTCTAACCCAGGATGCTGTGATCAGGACTCAGCCCTGATATGTGGTATGTGCTCTACCAGGTGAAATAGCAGGGTGCCCCAAAGTAGTTTTTTTTTTTTTTTTTTGCTGAATACTTTTTTTTTTTACTCTTTATAGTGTCAAACTCAAGTGCATTTTTAGAAAAGTAACTGTAACTGCACTCTTACTCAAGTACAGTTGTTCTGTACTCTAACCACACCTGGCTAGCTCTTGTCAAATGGGTGAAAATACTGAGCCTAGTTACAAACTGCAGCAACTTGGCAAACATAGTGAGAGCCATACAACAAGCATCTTTCACCTGCATTTTTGTTTTCCTTATATTTAAAACACTGTACCCTGAAATGTGTTTGTTCATTTTGGCCTTAGTATCTGCAGCACTTGAATAGAGAAAAGGGCCAAGTCAGATGTAAGGCTGCCTTTATTGTGCCTGAGTGGGGCCCTGCATGTGTGGGCACTGGGCAGGTCCAACTGAGCCACACAGTCTAATTAATGGGTGACATCCCAGTTTAGGGTTCTAGTTTTTCCAGTTTGAAGTTCCATGAGAATACTGTACACTAAGTTTGACTTCTCTAACATTGAGCAGTCTTCCCCAGAAACCTATCTACAACAAGACTAGAATGATACAGTATGGATTTGCATTCATTTTCAATTGAAAAAAAAAAAAAAAAAACTGGACATCATTTTGTCAGTGTGTTTCACCTCTGATGATGAAAGCTTCCTACATTACTTCAGCAAGTGAATGTCCTTATTTCCCTATCAGATGTCTTGAGCAGAGAAATCATCCCTACTGTGATGACAGCATTTTTCTCACCAGTCTCTGAAACCAGTGAAACCTGCCTCACCCTGCCTGAAGGAGCAGCTCACCCACCTGGAACTTTTAGTA